>NC_069509.1:75748144-75838144 GCF_027579735.1 Bombina bombina
GAAATGTACCCGTAAAACCCTAAATAATGATCGTATGTACTTGTATTCCAAACTAAACAGGTATATTTTCTAATCAATTCTCCCAATGCCTTAAAGGACCAGTCAACAGAGTAGATTTGCATAATCAACAAATGCAAGATAACAAGACAATGCAATAGCACTTAGTCTGAACTTCAAATGAGTAGATTTTTTTCTGACAATTTTAAAAGTTATGTCTTTTTCCACTCCCCTGTACCATGTGACAGCCATCAGCCAATCACAAATGCATACATGCACCATGTGACAGCCATCAGCCATTCACAAATGCATACACACTTATTCTTGCACATGCTCAGTAGGAGCTGGTGACTCAAAAAGTTTAAATATAAAAAGACTGTGCACATTTAGTTAATGGAAGTAAATTGGAAAGTTGTTTAAAATGGCATACTCTATCTGAATAATGAAAGTTTAATTTTGATTGAGTGTCCCTTTAAGACCCTGTTGCCAATCAGTTTAATCAAAACTGGATCATTGCTCCTCTGTTAACTGTGGAATTTTAATGTTCTTCCAAAATGTCAGTTTGTCCTGTTCTACAGGGAGTGCAGAATTATTAGGCAAATGAGTATTTTGACCACATCATCCTCTTTATGCATGTTGTCTTACTCCAAGCTGTATAGGCTCGAAAGCCTACTACCAATTAAGCATATTAGGTGATGTGCATCTCTGTAATGAGAAGGGGTGTGGTCTAATGACATCAACACCCTATATCAGGTGTGCATAATTATTAGGCAACTTCCTTTCCTTTGGCAAAATGGGTCAAAAGAAGGACTTGACAGGCTCAGAAAAGTCAAAAATAGTGAGATATCTTGCAGAGGGATGCAGCACTCTTAAAATTGCAAAGCTTCTGAAGCGTGATGATCGAACAATCAAGCGTTTCATTCAAAATAGTCAACAGGGTCGCAAGAAGCGTGTGGAAAAACCAAGGCACAAAATAACTGCCCATGAACTGAGAAAAGTCAAGCGTGCAGCTGCCAAGATGCCACTTGCCACCAGTTTGGCCATATTTCAGAGCTGCAACATCACTGGAGTGCCCAAAAGCACAAGGTGTGCAATACTCAGAGACATGGCCAAGGTAAGAAAGGCTGAAAGACGACCACCACTGAACAAGACACACAAGCTGAAACGTCAAGACTGGGCCAAGAAATATCTCAAGACTGATTTTTCTAAGGTTTTATGGACTGATGAAATGAGAGTGAGTTTTGATGGGCCAGATGGATGGGCCCGTGGCTGGATTGGTAAAGGGCAGAGAGCTCCAGTCCGACTCAGACGCCAGCAAGGTGGAGGTGGAGTACTGGTTTGGGCTGGTATCATCAAAGATGAGCTTGTGGGGCCTTTTCGGGTTGAGGATGGAGTCAAGCTCAACTCCCAGTCCTACTGCCAGTTTCTGGAAGACACCTTCTTCAAGCAGTGGTACAGGAAGAAGTCTGCATCCTTCAAGAAAAACATGATTTTCATGCAGGACAATGCTCCATCACACGCGTCCAAGTACTCCACAGCGTGGCTGGCAAGAAAGGGTATAAAAGAAGAAAATCTAATGACATGGCCTCCTTGTTCGCCTGATCTGAACCCCATTGAGAACCTGTGGTCCATCAACAAATGTGAGATTTACAAGGAGGGAAAACAGTACACCTCTCTGAACAGTGTCTGGGAGGCTGTGGTTGCTGCTGCACGCAATGTTGATGGTGAACAGATCAAAACACTGACAGAATCCATGGATGGCAGGCTTTTGAGTGTCCTTGCAAAGAAAGGTGGCTATATTGGTCACTGATTTGTTTTTGTTTTGTTTTTGAATGTCAGAAATGTATATTTGTGAATGTTGAGATGTTATATTGGTTTCACTGGTAAAAATAAATAATTGAAATGGGTATATATTTGTTTTTTGTTAAGTTGCCTAATAATTATGCACAGTAATAGTCACCTGCACACACAGATATCCCCCTAAAATAGCTATAACTAAAAACAAACTAAAAACTACTTCCAAAACTATTCAGCTTTGATATTAATTAGTTTTTTGGGTTCATTGAGAACATGGTTGTTGTTCAATAATAAAATGAATCCTCAAAAATACAACTTGCCTAATAATTCTGCACTCCCTGTATAATCTTCTGCCTAGTATACAATGATTTGTAATAGGACACAAATTCATTCATGATGTCTGAAGTATCAGTTTTAAGCTGCATTCGTTTCTACTCTGATAGCTGTTATGATGGATATAGGGTAATTAAGTCTAACCTTTTTTACTAGTAGTTTTCCTATGTTTCTGTTTTATGTCTAGTGAGGATCCACTGAGCCACAGAAGGCTGGGACAGGTCAGAAATCTATCCAGAGTGTGAGCCTGGGCCAAGTTAAAATTGCCCCCTACAATTAAGGGTGCTTTGCTGTGTTGAATAAGAAGTGATTGTAAAACTGTCCAAAAATCAGTATTAAGGGTATTTGGGTTGTAAACATTGCAGAGCTGGTAGATTACCGGCCTCTTTCATCAATTACTGTGTTAAAAAAATTAATGGGTTCCTTTCGAACCAAGATCACTACTTCTTGACTTTCCTCCTTTTGTGTACAAACAATTTGTCCCACCCATCTAATCTTCAACTTTTCAAGTTCCTCTTTTCACAGGTGAGTTTCTTGGAGGAGTATGATACCTGCATGTATGGAGTTGAGGTAGTGAAGGATTTTACTTCTCTTGGCTGGGGAAGTAATTCCCCCAATGTTCCAAGAGCTTTTATTAAAATGTAATTCCATAATGATGGTAGGTATATGGAGTTATATGGGCTGGTCAGGAGCCAACAATGTGAAGCGAGAGCTATGTAGTGTCTGGGAGCCTGATATTTCCTTGTAAGAAAGGGAGGGAAAGGGGACGAGAGTGTTATGTTTGCAAAGGATGTGGCAGTCGTGGTGTTTTGAAGGCCAAGGAGAATAAATAGGAAATGATGACTTATGCAGGAGAGAAGTCATCTAATCGGAGGCGGGGCCACAGGCAGTCTTCTCAGAAGCTGTGGCAGTAAGTTTAAGGCTGATTGCAGCAAGTATAAAACTTGAATTGAATTTTCTTTACAGATAGAATGATAATGTTAAAGGAATAGTCTAGTTAAAATTAAACTTTCATGATTCACATAGAGCAGGCAATTTTAAGCAACTTTCTAATATACTCATATTATCAAATTGTATTCATTCTCTTGGTATATTTATTTGAAAAAGCAAGAGTATAAGTATAGGAGCCGGCCCATTTTTCATTCATCACCTAGGTAGAACTTTCTGATTGATGTCTAAATGTAGCCACCAATCAGCAAGCGCTACCCAGGTCCTGAACCAAAAATAAACCGGCTCCTAAGCTAACATTTAAATAAAGATAGTAAGAGAACAAAGAAATAATGGTCATAGGAGTAAATTGGAAAGTTGCTTAAAAATGCATGCTCAATCTGAATCATGAAAGTTTAATTTTGACGATACTATTCCTTTTAAGGGTAATGTTGCTCTGAATAAGTTCAAGTAACTTCTCCTAAAGGTACAGGTCTTTTACTTTTACTAATATTACCAACAGTAATATCCCCTATTAGGAAAATCCAGCCTTCATAGACCATAGCCATATAAAGGGGAGAAATAAACCTAGCAAAGGCATTAAGTGAAGTAACAACTTTTTCCATGATAAAGCTTTTAACAAGTTGAGTCTGTTAAAGGTAAGTTTGATGTATTACTTATTTTGCTGTTGGGATTCCGTGTCCAGATATGTTTGCAGCTCTTTTGGTGTGCGAAAAAAATTAGGAACAGAAGTAGTATGCAATCACACGCCTAGATTTAGAATTTGGCGTTAGCCGTCAAAAGCAGCGTTAAGGGGTCCTCAGTGGCGTCAATTGTATTTCTTTGAAATTCAAAGAAATACAATGTTGAGATGCATAGATTATTTTATTAGAGGCTGGCATTTGTGAACATTAGTGGGACTGGGGAAGTTGTAGACACACAATTTTTTTGCCCCTTGAGCCAGTGCTGCAATTTCAACAAATAGTTTTCCCGGCTGCTTTTGCTTGTTTGTACTTTTCTCCTCCCCTGCCCAATTTCACTATGAATGTTGTGGGTGTGCCGTGGGGCTTGCAAAGTTGCGCTGCTAGCCTAAACCTGCCTGCCTATCTGTGCTCACTGCTCAGTGACATGCGGCCCAGGGCTGTGCACTGACAGACTTGGAACAGAGTCAGAGAGCAGAATTTTCATAGCCTAAACCTTTTCTTCAGTGATTTATTTTAGAGTGCTCTGTCTATCTTTCGTTTGATGTTCAGCTGAGCCAGGGAGCAGCTCTAGGCATGAGCTTCAAATTAATGCAGTGCAGTTTACATATTTTGTATGTGTGTCTCACTGTTTTTGTGTGTGTGTCTGAGTGTGTTTCCGAGTGTTTGTGTGTGCATCTGAGTATGTTTTTAAGTGTGTCTGAGTGTTTGTATGTGTGTTTGCCTGTGTTTTTGTGTGTGTCTGCTTTCTGGGGGGGGGGGGGGGTGACACCATTACTTACCGCACCAGGTGACACCAACCCTAGTGACGCCACTGGGGGTCCGAACGCTGCTTTTTACCGCCTGCCGGTATTTAGAGTCAGGCAGGAAAGGGTCTACCGCTCACTTCCTTTCCGCAACTCCAGGCTACCGCAGATCCCCTTACGTCAATTGCGTATCCTATCTTTTCTATGGGATTTGCCTAACGCTGGTATTTGGAGTCTTGGAACAAGTGAGCAGTAGACCCTCTACCGACAAGACTCTTACAGCCAAAAAAAGTCAGTAGTTAAGAGCTTTATGGGCTAACACCGGAACATAAAGCTCCTTACTACTGTGCTACAAAGTACACTAACACCCATAAACTACCTATGTACCCCTAAACCGACCCCCCCCCACATTGCCAACCCTATAATAAAATTATTTAACCCCTAATCTGCCGACCGGACACCGCCGCCACCTACATTATAGCTATGAACCCCTAATCTGCTGCCCCTAACATCGCCAACGCCTATATTATATTTATTACCCCCTAATCGGCCCCAAAAACGTCGCCGCTACCTTACCTACACTTATTAACCCCTAATCTGCCGACTGGACCTCGCCGCCACTATAATAAATGTATTAACCCCTAAACCGCCGCACTCCTGCCTCACAAACACTATAAGATATTGTATTAACCCCTAATCTGCCCTACCTAACATCACCGCCACCTACCTACAATTATTAACCCCTAATCTCCCGCCCACAACGTCACCGCTACTATAATAAAGTTATTAACCCCTAAACCAAAGTCTAACCCTAACCCAAACACCCCCCTAAGTTAAATATAATTTAAATTAAGCAAAATAATATTCCTATAATTAAATAAATTATTCCTATTTAAAACTAAATACTTACCTATAAAATAAACCCTAATATAGCTACAATTTAACTAATAATTACATTGTAGCTATTTTAGGATTTATATTTATTTTACAGGCAACTTTGTATTTATTTTAACTAGGTACAATAGCTATTAAATAGTTAATAACTATTTAATAGCTACCTAGTTAAAATAAGTACAACACTACCTGTAAAATAAATCCTAACCTAAGTTACAAATACACCTAACACTACACTATCCTTAAATGAATTAAATAAATTAACTACAATTAGCTAAACTAAAATACAATTAAATAAACTAATCTATAATACAAAAAAAACAAACACTAAATTACAGAAAATAAAAATAATTTACAAGAAGTTTAAACTAATTACACCTAATCTAAGCCCCCTAATAAAATAAAAAATCCCCCCAAAATAAAAAAATGCCCTACCCTATTCTAAATTACAAAAGTAATCAGCTCTTTTACCAGCCCTTAAAAGGGCTTTTTGCGAAGCATTGCCCCAAAGTAATTGTTATGTTCTCTGTGTAGTCAGGATTAGAACATTCAGTTGTGTGCTGTTACCTTGTGTCTGATGTCTCTTGCACGTATCATGAAGACTCTGCAGCAGGAACTTTAGATAACTTTTATTCAGCTACAACCACATGGCTTATTCACTAGCAGGTTCCTAAGTAAAACTAACATGGCTTCTGATGATGTCACAGAGACCCAGACACACCCAGAGGGTGTGGTGAGCTGAGCTTAAAGCTGCAGCACTTCTAACATATAATTATGAGACAAGGTTAGTGCAAAGATACAGTAAAAGCTGCAGTAATCTTAACATCCCCTTTTTTCTCAAAAAATAAATAAATATAAAAAATAAATAAAAATAAATAACAGTGGATAATATTGTAACCTACAACAAGTAACTAAACCATGCACTTGAACATAGAACAGTTTATCTCTATAGTCTATGTGCACAAGACCTAGGTCGCAGCCTAGATTTTAGTCACAGTTATGTTTTCTGCGATAAGTCCTCCTTCGGATTAGGTCATTCCTTGCTGAATAATCTCTCACTGAATCCTCACATTGCCATCTAGAAGGTGGCCTTCTGTTTCTAGAGGGCCGTAGACTATTTGGTTCAGGAGAAATAGTCTGTGGAGGAGGACTCAACGGTTGTTGATAACCTGTGATATTTTGTTGTTGGACAGAATCATTCTGAGGTTGATCTGTTTCAGTTGTGTTCATTGCATTTTCATCCTCAGAAGACTCAGGTGGGCACCACACTACATGCCAGATATCCTCACCATCTGAATCATTGGATATTTGTGTAGCTGGTTGAGATCTATGTCTCATTTGTTCTACATGGTGGGAAACTGTACCACCAGCTTGTAGTTGAACTTTAAACATTCTGTTGCCCATGCCTTGTATTATGACAGCTGGAATTCATTTATTTGGGCCACGGTAGTTTCCAACCCATACTCTGTCACAAAGAACAAATTCTGAAACGCTAAAGTGTTCAACTCTTGTTTGGAATGTTCTGGTCTAACTTTATCCAGTGGAGTTCTTAGGCGTCTTCCAAACATTAACATTGCAAGTGATAGCCCAGTAGTGGCATGGGGTGTGTTTCGATAGTTAAACAAAAAGTTAGAAAGGGAGTTTGGATTAAATTTTGTGAAAGACAGCTAAGTAGCATTTTAAAGTTTGTACAAATCTTTCAGCCTGTCCATTAGAGGCTGGAAAATATGGAGCTGTCTTACAGTGTTTGATGTTATTTGTATCTAGAAATGTTTCAAATTCATGTGATATGAACTGTGGACCATTGTCTGAGACTAAAGTTTGTGGCAGTCCAAATCTTGCAAACATACTGGAAAGAACGACAATGGTTTGTTGTGTTGTAGACATTTGAACTACTTCTGGCCACTTGGAATGAGCATCCACAGCCACCAAATACATTTGTCCATCCACTGGCCCTGCAAAATCAACATGGATTCTTGTCCAAGGTTCATTTGGCCATGGACAAGTTTTTGAGGTGTCCCTGCTGGGATTCCGCTGTGTCTGTGCACATGCATTGCAAGCAGCTACATAAGAAGCAATATCTGTATCCAATTTAGGCCACCAAAAATATTCTCGTGCTCTTTGCTTCATTTTTACTACACCCTGATGTGAGCTGTGTAGTAACTTTAATGCTAATGTTTGCAGTAAGTTCGGAATTATCACTCGTGACCCCCATAACAGACAGCCTGAGTCATGCACAATTTCCTTTTTCCTTGTAAAATATGGCTGAAGGTCAGAGCGAACTACTTTAGGCCACACATGTTGAACAAAAGACTTAATTTCCTGTAAGGTAGAATCTGAGCATGTATAAGTAGCAATCACTTTGGAATTTAGATTTACAGGCTGTGGAGGAGTTTCTATGATTTTCGAAGATGCTGTCATGTGATGTACCATTGGTAATCTTGAAAACATATCCACATTCGTATGATCACTGTGGCATCGATATTTAATGGAGTAGTTGTAAGCCGCCAGCTGAAGTGCATAGCGCTGAAGTCGAGCAGCTGTTGTGTTGGAGATACCCTTCTGAGGGTGCAGAATGGACAAGAGTGGTTTATGATCCGTGATCTGTGTAAAAGGTCTGCCATATATATAAATGTGGAATTTATTCACAGCCCAAATTATTGCTAAAGCTTCCCGATCAATCTGGGCATAATTTCTCTCAGATGGAGTTAAAGATCTGGACGCAAAAGACACAGGACGTTCAGAACCATCGGGCATAATGTGTGAAAGTACTGCGCCTAAACCATATGGTGAAGCATCGCAGGCTAGTACCAAAGGCTTCTTAAGGTCATAGTGGACAAGGAGTCTTGATTCCAGAAGAAGTTGCTTAGAGCGTTCAAATGCTCGTGTACATAAGTCAGTCCAGGCTCACTGGTTTTTACTATCTAAAAGGCGGTGTAGTGGATATAGTAAATGAGCCAAATTTGGTAAAAATCTGTGATAGTAATTGAGCAACCCCAAATAAGAACGTAGCTGAGATACATTAACAGGGGTGGGAGCATGAACCAGCGCTTTCACTTTTTCAGCAGTTGTGTGGAGACCAGTCTTGTCCACTACATGTGCACAATATTCTAAACTCTTGCAGAAGAACTCACACTTTTCCATGTTAACTTTCAGTCCGAATTCCTGTAGGCGCTGTAAAACAGCTTCAACATTGGCTTTATGAGCGGCATAATTTTCACCAATAATAAGCATGTCATCTAACATACACTGGGTATGTGGAATACCTGCCAAGATCTCATCCATTATCCGTTGCCACACTGCAGGTGCTGGGGCAATGCCAAACACCATCCGCGTATACTGAAAAAGTCCTTTGTGAGTGTTGATAGTTAACAGGTGTCTGGAGTCTGGATGCACCTCTAATTGTAAGTATGCTTGATGCAAGTCAATTTTTGTAAATTTTTCACACCCTGCCAGAGAACTAAACAATTCTTCAATCCATGGTAAAGGATACTGATCCACAAGTAATTGAGGGTTAAGGCCCACTCTGAAATCTCCATAGATGCGAATGTCCCCATATTTTTTCTGACAGGAACTATTGGGGAAGCCCATTCACAGCTAGAAACTGGAACAATAATACCCTGATTTCGTAGTCTTTCTAGTTCTGCTTCAATTTTAGGTTTAAGTGCAAATGGTACAACTCTTAGTTTACAAAATTTTGGAATAGCATTTTCTTTTAGGTGAAGCTGAATCTGCTTGTCTTTCACTAAACCTAGGTTCCCATCAAATACAGTATTATATTTGTGCTTTAGTGAATTAATCCAAGAAGAATTTGAATTGCCACTTTGGTCCAGCAGTTTGTTAAGCGGTAACTGTTGTGGTAACTTTGGCATGCCCAATGCTTGGATCCAGGATCTACCAAACAAAGGTGGTCCTCCTTTAGGTAAAATGTAGAGGCGTAGCTTTTTAGTTATCCCATTAAATGTCACTGTAGGTGATACACACCCAATAAGCTTTATTATTTCATCTGAATATGTTTGACTGGTGACAGCTGTGGAACAATTGGTTGCTTTAGTCCCAGGCGGTTCCAATCAGCAGCTGTGATAACAGAGACTGCTGCTCCTGTATCAACTTCCATAATGAGAGGTCTACCATCTATATTCACCTTTGCTTGCAGTTCTGGAATTTTATTTTCAAGGCTGTAGATCTGTAATGTGTATAATGGTTTGTCTTCCTCTGAATCAGTTTGTGGTGTATCTACTTGCACATGAAAAGCTGCATGTGACTTGCTGCCTTTCTTACTTTTATCTCTGTCTAAGGAACTTCTGCACACTCTCTTTGTATGACCAATCTTCCCACACCCATAGCAGGTGCTGTTCCTAAACCTGCAGGCATTTGTTGTGTGATTTGTGTCACCACATCTGTATACTGGATACTGTTTATTAAGGTGCATACTTGTATGAAAAACATCTATTTCCTTATCACAAACTGCCTGTGCTGGGGCCTTGTGCATCTTTATTAGCAAGTTCCATGACTGTAGCTACAGGGAGTGCAGAATTATTAGGCAAATGAGTATTTTGACCACATCATCCTCTTTATGCATGTTGTCTTACTCCAAGCTGTATAGGCTCGAAAGCCTACTACCAATTAAGCATATTAGGTGATGTGCATCTCTGTAATGAGAAGGGGTGTGGTCTAATGACATCAACACCCTATATCAGGTGTGCATAATTATTAGGCAACTTCCTTTCCTTTGGCAAAATGGGTCAAAAGAAGGACTTGACAGGCTCAGAAAAGTCAAAAATAGTGAGATATCTTGCAGAGGGATGCAGCACTCTTAAAATTGCAAAGCTTCTGAAGCGTGATCATCGAACAATCAAGCGTTTCATTCAAAATAGTCAACAGGGTCGCAAGAAGCGTGTGGAAAAACCAAGGCGCAAAATAACTGCCCATGAACTGAGAAAAGTCAAGCATGCAGCTGCCAAAATGCCACTTGCCACCAGTTTGGCCATATTTCAGAGCTGCAACATCACTGGAGTGCCCAAAAGCACAAGGTGTGCAATACTCAGAGACATGGCCAAGGTAAGAAAGGCTGAAAGACGACCACCACTGAACAAGACACACAAGCTGAAACGTCAAGACTGGACCAAGAAATATCTCAAGACTGATTTTTCTAAGGTTTTATGGACTGATGAAATGAGAGTGAGTCTTGATGGGCCAGATGGATGGGCCCGTGGCTGGATTGGTAAAGGGCAGAGAGCTCCAGTCCGACTCAGACGCCAGCAAGGTGGAGGTGGAGTACTGGTTTGGGCTGGTATCATCAAAGATGAGCTTGTGGGGCCTTTTCGGGTTGAGGATGGAGTCAAGCTCAACTCCCAGTCCTACTGCCAGTTTCTGGAAAACACCTTCTTCAAGCAGTGGTACAGGAAGAAGTCTGCATCCTTCAAGAAAAACATGATTTTCATGCAGGACAATGCTCCATCACACGCGTCCAAGTACTCCACAGCGTGGCTGGCAAGAAAGGGTATAAAAGAAGAAAATCTAATGACATGGCCTCCTTGTTCACCTGATCTGAACCCCATTGAGAACCTGTTGTCCATCATCAAATGTGAGATTTACAAGGAGGGAAAACAGTACATCTCTCTGAACAGTGTCTGGGAGGCTGTGGTTGCTGCTGCACGCAATGTTGATGGTGAACAGATCAAAACACTGACAGAATCCATGGATGGCAGGCTTTTGAGTGTCCTTGCAAAGAAAGGTGGCTATATGGGTCACTGATTTGTTTTTGTTTTGTTTTTGAATGTCAGAAATGTATATTTGTGAATGTTGAGATGTTATATTGGTTTCACTGGTAAAAATACATAATTGAAATGGGTATATATTTGTTTTTTGTTAAGTTGCCTAATAATTATGCACAGTAATAGTCACCTGCACACACAGATATCCCCCTAAAATAGCTATAACTAAAAACAAACTAAACACTACTTCCAAAACTATTCAGCTTTGATATTAATGAGTTTTTTTGGGTTCATTGAGAACATGGTTGTTGTTCAATAATAAAATTAATCCTCAAAAATACAACTTGCCTAATAATTCTGCACTCCCTGTAACTCTATAGCACGCTTTAGTGTTAACTCATCCTCTGCTAATAGTCTCTTTTATACTGTACAGTCCATGAGTCCAATAACAAACATATCACGTAAAGCAGTGTTTAAATAATCACCAAATCTGCAGCTACTTGCTAGTTTCTTTAAACTGATCACATAAGTTTTAATGTCCTCATGCTGCAATTGCTTGCGTGTGTAAAACTTAAAGCGTTCTGCTATCTCCAGAGGCTTATGTAGGTAGTGGTCAGATAACAGGCAGATCAGGTCAGACAGAGGTTTAGTATTAGGTTTATCTGGTAAGAGAATGTCCCTTAATGTAGTGTAAGCTGCTGAGCCTATAGTTGTCAGAAACACAGCCACTTGCTTATCAGCTCCTATGTTATTTGCTGTACAATATAGCTCAAACTGTTCAACCCATGTGTCCCATCTGTCTGTGTCTGCTGCAAACACAGGTAAGGTGCCAATAAGTGCCATTATAGGGTCAGACCACAGATCCTTGTCGCCAGCTGTTATGTTCTCTGTGTAGTCAGGATTAGAACATTCAGTTGTGTGCTGTTATCTTGTGTCTGATGTCTCTTGCACATATCATGAAGACTCTGCAGCAGGAACTGTAGATAACTTTTATTCAGCTACAGCCACATGGCTTATTCACTAGCAGGTTCCTAAGTAAAACTAACATGGCTTCTGATGATGTCACAGAGACCCAGACACACCCAGAGGGTGTGGTGAGCTAAGCTTAAAGCTGCAGCACTTCTAACATATAATTATAAGACAAGGTTAGTGCAAAGATACAGTAAAAGCTGCAGTAATCTTAATAGTAATCAGCTCTTTTACCTGTAAAAAAAAATACAACCCCCCAACATTAAAACCCACCACCCACATACCCCAACTCTAACCCACCCAAACCCCCCTTAAAAAAACCTAGCGCTAACCCCCTGAAGATCATCCTACCTTGAGTCGTCTTCACCCAACCGGGCCGAAATCTTCATCCAAGGTGCGCAGAGGAGGTCCTTCATCCGGTAGAAGTCTTCATCCAGGCGGCGTCTTCAATCTTCATACATCCGGAGCGGAGCCATGTTCAAAGGAGCCGACGTGGAGCCATCCTCTTCAACCGACGACTGAACGACGAATGAAGGTTCCTTTAAGGGACGTCATCCAAGATGGCGTCCCTTCAATTCCGATTGGCTGATAGGATTCTATCAGCCAATCGGAATTAAGGTAGGAAAAATCCGATTGGCTTATCCAATCAGCCAATTGTATTGAGCTTGCATTCTATTGGCTGTTCCAATCAGCCAATAGAATGCAAACTCAATACGATTGTCTGATTGCCTCAGCCAATCGGATTGAACTTCAATCTGATTGGCTGATTGAAGTGTTTATTTAAACACTGTGAAGTTAGCGGTCCATATTCTGGTATTTTATTGTGATATTTTAATGCGATTCATTGTGAGTGAGATTAATTTTAAAGGCATATTTTTATGATCTGTTGTATAGAATATTATAACAGCATACGCGTGTATAATTTGATTCATAGTCTGGTTTCTATAAATATATTGCAATGTGTATATAAATCTACTAATTAACTAATCTAAAGAATTTAGGAATAATTATTCATTTAAATTGTTTCGTATATACATTTTAATTGGGGGGTTTGTTTTAAAGAATAATAACAAATAAATTGTTTATATAACCCTGGTATATACTGACAGCCCATACCTGCCTGAAGGGACTCCATTTTAGGAAGGAAGAAAGCCTTGAGTTCATGGTAAAGTAGAGCAAGATCGCTTACAGAGGGGGTGGCTGCTTCAGGTAATGGAGGGCTTTCTGCATATACTTCTGCAGTATGTTGCTGCTTTTTTTCTATTTGTTTTGGAGCTCATTTTCCCTTCTGATGTTATATGCAGGCTCTTGAATTATTTATCCACCTTCGTAAGAAATAATATCAAGTATCATGTCACACTTTAAACTTTTAAAAGACAGAAGTTGAGATAGAACAAAATACACAATTATTGTAGACACTCCGTTTCAATGAGGTGCTGTGACCACTGGGTGTCACCATCAGCACTTGAGTTACAAGACTGAACGTCACAAACATATGCAATAAATGTCACCGGCAGTACAGGAGATGCAAGATTAATACAACCACACAACAGCTTGAGAAGTGTAGGCAGTTTTCTTTTCTGTGCTGCTTATCTTGATTAGTGTATGTTAGGTTTTTAGCCAGGATCCTGAGTAAATCTGAAGAGTGTAGTGCTGCACTAATTATTTCCCTGTAAGGTCAGCCAGAATTCTAGTGCAGGTTACTTATGTTCACTCAAGCTTTCAATACAGTTGAGGTAATATGATCTTCAACTGAGTAGGAGTAAAGGAGCTCAGTTAAAGAGGCAGGCAATTAATGGCAAAGGATAGTATACAAAATCTGTGGTGAGCTGAAGTTGTAGTTAGTTGGGGTATGCAGTATATTAAATCCTACATGTATTCAGATAGTCATAAGACTCCATAGCCACAGACCTTCTTATTCTTTGCCCTATTCCTCAATGGCACGTCAAATAAAAGGAGGGAAAGTTACCAGCTAGACATTTACTTTACCCATCTCCATAGATATTGCCTTTGACAGCGTGGAATGGTCCTATATGTTTAAAGTTCTTGATTGTTATCAGTTTGAGGGTTCCTTTGTTTATTTGCTTCAAAAACTATAGTCAAATTCAGCAGCTTATATAGTATTAAATCAGTCTATTTCTATCCCCATTTCCTTACTAGAGAGACAAGACAGGGATGCTCCCTCTCTTTCCTACTTTTTAATTTACTTCTTCAACCTTTGGCTTTGAAAATGCATGGACTTGCACCTGGTATTAAATTTGGAAACTTTTGTTTTAAAATCTCAATTTTTGCAGACGATCTCCTTCTATGTTGTCTACATATAGAATATTTGAATAAAATCTTGGAACTACACCTCAGACTTTGTTGAGGTAGACTATTTGGGATATCTGGGGGTCAACATCTCATCAAATCCTTATAGATGCTATTTTCTTAATCTTCATTCTTTGATGCAAGAACGAATAGCTAAAATGAAGAGCTGGGTAGATTTAACTCTGCCACTTTCTGCCAGGGTTCAAATGATTAATATTTTTACTATACCCAAAATAACATATAATTTAAGCTCTTCCTATTTTAATTAAAAAAAGGAGAGTTAGGTAAATGTAATCAAGCACTTAGAAGTTTTTATTATGGAAGGGTAAGAACGCTAGGTTGCAAATATCAAAACTTTATTCACCTATAGTAAAGGCTGGCTTAGGTCTCCCGAATTTATATTTATATAATTTAGCTTTATTAACAAGACTTGTTGTGGACTGGCTGGCCAACTCTCAACTGTACTCTGATGTTAACATGGAAAATTATTTTATGAAACTATATATATAGCCATCCAATGTATGGAGATGTTCTGCAGGCCTGGAGAATGGCAAACAAACAGATCAATTGAGATCATAGTATTACTATATATCAAAGGACAAAATGGAACAAGGGGCAAGCTCAACTCTAATCAAATAAATATAATCATTCAGTCTTATTAGATAGTATTGTATATGAGAGGTGCATTCTGGGTAGATATATACAAAAAGGAGTAAAACAGGAAAGTGGATGACTCAAAATAAGGTACATCCAAAAGACCATAGGTAAAGCACACTCACTATCTATAGTGATTTGTATAGAGACAACTCAGGTAATATGGGAAAAATTCCACATTTATTGTGTTCATAAAAAAACTCTAAAACTCAACATATATGTACAACTACATAAGTAAATATGCGTATATAGACAGACAGGACAAACACGCAAGATACATGGGCCCCTCACACAAAACAGACGTTGCTAGCCGGCTAGATAGAATGAAGAAAGTGCTTGTAACAGATATTATAATTCAGTTCAGTAAAGCACAAAAATTTTCAAGCCAAAAAGCAAGCAGGCAAGCAGTAAGCTGTAGTTAAACTGTTCAATGACAATCTTCCATGAAAGAGTTAAGCTTAATAGACAAAGCAAGCAGCTTTATAATAATGCACAAATAGCCAGCATAGCAAACGTTCACAAGTGACAGGTGTAGTGCAATGACCAGGGATAGGTTTCCAGATGAGCATTTAGAAAAAGAGGGTTTACCAGTTCTCCGTAAGTCCCAATGCCATTTATTCCAGTCTCACTTGGCAAGTGTGTTACCTCTCCTTACAAAGGATGTTATCAGCAGAACGGCTCACTCCACCTTACGCCTGGCCACCCTGAAGAAGCTTCATGCTGCGAGCGTAACGGAGCGAAACGCGCAAGAGGACGCGTTGGTGTGCAGCTCCTGACTTGTGGGATCCCCCACTTGATTGTGCATTGCTGGCAAGGCGTAAGGTGGAGTGAGCTGTTCTGCTGATTATGTGTATATACACATGTTGAGGCTTTAGATATTAAAGGAACAGTAGATTTGCATAATCAACTCATTTTTGATAAAAAATACCATGCAATAGCTATTAGTCTCAACTTCAAATGAGCAGAAGATTTTATTCTGACAAATTTCAAAGTTATGTCTATTTCCACTTCCCATGTATCATGTGACAATCAGCAGCCAATCACAAATGCATATATGTATATTCTGTGAATTCTTACACATGCTCAATAGGAGCTAGTGACCTAAAAAGTGTTAATATAATAAGACTGTGCACATTTGTTAATGAAAGTAAATTGGAAAGTTGTTTACAATGGCTGCTCTATCTGAATCATGAAGTTTAAGTTTGACTTGAGTGTCCCTTTAGCCAGATTACGAGTGGAGTGCAAATGTACGTTGGTCTTACAAGTTGAGCGCAATGTGAATGTGATGTCGTGTTCGCATTGCAGGAAAGCTTTGCGCTCACAAGTTTCTGTTTCCATAGGCTCCAATAGGTGCTTCGGTCTCATGCCAGGAGAGGGGGCTGAGAAACTAGCACAGCGAATGTGGTAAGCCTTGCAGCGATGGCAGCAAAGTTTAAATATATATGTATATGTATATACACACGTTAACACATAAATATATATGTATATACACACATGTTAACACATAAATATATATGTATATACACACATGTTAACACATAAATATATATGTATATACACACGTTAACACATAAATATATGTATATACACACATGTTAACACATAAATATATATGTATATACACACGTTAACACATAAATATATATGTATATGTATATACACACATGTTAACACATAAATATATATGTATATGTATATACACACGTTAACACATAAATATATATGTATATGTATATACACACATGTTAACACATAAATATATATGTATATGTATATACACACATGTTAACACATAAATATATATGTATATGTATATACACACGTTAACACATAAATATATATGTATATATACACACGTTAACACATAAATATATATGTATATGTATATACACACGTTAACACATAAATATATATGTATATGTATATACACACGTTAACACATAAATATATATGTATATGTATATACACACATGTTAACACATAAATATATATGTATATGTATATACACACGTTAACACATAAATATATATGTATATGTATATACACACATGTTAACACATAAATATATATGTATATGTATATACACACATGTTAACACATAAATATATATGTATATGTATATACACACGTTAACACATAAATATATATGTATATGTATATACACACGTTAACACATAAATATATATGTATATGTATATACACACATGTTAACACATAAATATATATGTATATGTATATACACACGTTAACACATAAATATATATGTATATGTATATACACACGTTAACACATAAATATATATGTATATGTATATACACACATGTTAACACATAAATATATATGTATATGTATATACACACATGTTAACACATAAATATATATGTATATGTATATACACACATGTTAACACATAAATATATATGTATATGTATATACACACATGTTAACACATAAATATATATGTATATGTATATACACACGTTAACACATAAATATATATGTATATGTATATACACACGTTAACACATAAATATATATGTATATGTATATACACACACATGTTAACACATAAATATATATGTATATACACACATGTTAACACATAAATATATATGTATATACACACATGTTAACACATAAATATATATGTATATACACACATGTTAACACATAAATATATATGTATATACACACGTTAACACATAAATATATATGTATATGTATATACACACATGTTAACACATAAATATATATGTATATACACACATGTTAACACATAAATATATATGTATATATTCATATACATATATATTTAAAGGGAGCACACAGTCCCCATCGACAGCAATGTAAAGTCACTTTTCAGCGCTCACTTTAACCCCTAACAAAAATAAAGATTCTACAATTGTATTTATTAAAAAAAGGAACCTCACACTTTATTTTGGGCACAATTGGGGGATATTAGAAAAATTAATCAGAGGTCTGACCTCTGGTTAATTCTTGGAGTGCTAATTGCTACCGCAAGCTTGGGGTTGCATTAACGAGCCACTTGTAATGGCTGGTTATATATCGTACACCAGTGTGGCTGGTTATATATTGTACGCCTGTGTGGCTGGTTATATATTGTATGCCCGTAAGCGGTCGTACGATAAATTAGCACTTGTAATGTGGCCGTATATTGGCAGTTAATTAACATCTCTGTGAAGAAATGGATGTTTCCTTGTTTTTTCTTCTGTGACAATTTATTACAAGTAAAATGTATTTCTTGTTTATATTTATTATAATTCATTTGTAAAAAAATAGATACATTTTTTTTATAATTTATGCTTACCTGATAAATTTCTTTCTTTCCGTACATGGAGAGTCCACAATGTCATTTCAATTACTAGTGGGATATATTTAACTTCTGGCCAGCAGGAGGAGGCAAAGAGCACCGCAGCAAAGCTGTTAAATGTAACTTTCCTTACCAATAATCCCCAGTTATTTAGCCAAAGGAAAATGGAAAAAGAAGAAACACAAGGGTGAAAAGGCTGAGGTTTACTCAAAAAAACAGCCGAATTATAATCTAAAAAGAGGGCGGGGTCGTGGACTCTCCGTGTCCATAAAGAAAGAAATTTATCAGGTAAGCATAAATTTTGTTTTCTTTTCTATGACATAGAGAGCCCACAACCTCATTCCAATTACTAGTGGGAACCAATACCCAAGCTAGAGGACATGGAATGAACAGAGAGGGAGAAAAAAGGCAGAAGGACCTAAACAGAAGGCACCAATGTTTGAAGAACCTTCCTTCCAAAAGAAGCCTCAGCTGAGGCAAAAGTATCACATTTGTAGAATTTGGAAAAAGTAGGCAGAGAGGACCATGTTGCCGCCTTGCAAATCTGTTCCACAGAAGCTTCATTTTTTTGAAAGCCCAAGAAGAAGAGACAGCCCTAGTGGAATGAGCTGTAATTCTCTTAGGAGGCTGCTGTCCAGGGGCCTCATAAGCAAAACGAATCATACTTCTTACTAAGGGAAAGAGTGGAAGAAGTGGCATTCTGACCCTTACACTTTCCAGAGAAAGCAACAAACAGGACAGAAGATTTCCGAAAACCTTTAGAAGCTTGAAGGTAAAATATTAGAGCATGCACAACATCAAAGTTATGCAAAAGATGATCCTTATGAGAAGAAGGATTAGGACAAAAAGAAGGAAAAACTCTAAAAAACGATGTCAAGGCTCCACTAAGGAGCAACAAGTTTAAACAGAAACCTGATTCTGACCAGGGCCTGTACAAAAAACTTGAACATCTGGTAAATCTGCCAGACATTTGTGCAAAAAAATGGACGGTGCAGAAATCTGACCCTACAGAGTACAGACTGACAGCTTTTTTCCAGGCCATCCTGAAGAAAAGAAAAAATTTGGGGAATCCTCACCTGACTCCAGGAGAGATCCTAGATGATTAAAATCATGAGGTCTTCGTGATATGCAGAGACTCCAACATTCTCAAATAGCAGAAATAGAAGGGAGAAACCAATAATGTTTAAGACTTGGAATCAACATGTACCAGTGGCACAGACAGTGTCACAGCCGAGCCCGGATCTGAACCTGGGTCACCTCGTTCCCATCCTGTTTCTGGATGGAGGAATGGACCCTGAATCAGAAGGTCCTTCCTCAGAGAAAACCTCCAAGGTGGAAGAGATGATATCTCCCCCGATCCGACAACCAGATCCTGTGAGACCAGACAGGAGCTAAGTGTTTAAACTATTAAGATGACTCTCATAACTTATTTTATTTTTTGGTATATGCAAAACCAACTCAGTAGTATACCCAATTTGTATGCAGAATATTGTATTAAAAACAAATAAGGGTGTAATTAATGTTATTGTTTGTAGGTAATGTCCCTTTAAATAAAATAACTCAGGTAAATATATTGGAAATTCACACATTCTTTATATATAGAGTACCAATAAACATGACATATTTAGTCATGATTTGCATTATATCACCTTAATTTCTTATAAAAGAATTTTTTTTAACATGCTTAAAATGTATTTCTAATTATTTCATTTGAATATAAGCAGCATTTGTTATATGAAGGTTTTTATTTATAATATTGCTAAATATCACCTAATACATATAGATATGTTTTTAAATGTAATATTTATTAAGAAACCCCACATGAAAAAGTTTTTTTTTTCCATATACTAACTGCCGACAAATCAATGCCACATTATAAGTCTTTCTACTAAATGAACAATCCACCTTGAAATAAATTCCACCTTTAGAAACAATTAGAAAACGGACCTATGGAAGAACAGCAGCTGGTTTTTAAACTTTGTTCCGGGAGCAACTATCATCTTGAAAAAGCCCTAAGTCGGGTGAAACGCGTAGAAGAAGGAGAGTTGCTTGTCCTGTATAGAGCAACATTAACTAGGTACCTAGTTCTTTATACCGCGCGTGATATACGCTAAGTGTGGGATTCACATACACCTTCATTTCTGCTGCTGCAAAGACTTCAGTCTGGTCTGTGAGCCGCTGATATCGGCAGTTTCAAGGTGAGGTGCCAATTTTGGCAACTATCTACATGGTCAGTGATACAGCTTAACCAAGCTCTGAACCCTGCATACTTACTGGGAGGAACCGCCATCGATGTACGCTGAGCGGCTTGGTATTAGCTGACATAATCTTATGGTAAGACGCCCTGGAGCTCTGAACCCTGCATATTCACTGTGTGAGAACCGCCATCAATATACGCTGAGCGGCTTGTTTTCAGCTGACGAAAGTTTATGGTAAGACGCCCTGGAGCGTTTCTTTTCTTCACACAACATTGGTTATTTTTTATAAGACTTTCTCTCCCAACACCTTACAAGTATCAACATCTACTCTATATATAAGGTGGAATATTATTTCTCAACCTAAGTGGCAGTTTTATTCCTGAGTTGCAACAAGGTTGCCAAAATCGGTTTTGAAACTTTGTCAATACAATCCTTGGATCACAGCCATTTGTCGGTTGATGGATTATATACAGTAACAGATTTGCATACTCCAACAGTGTGAAATAAGAACTGCTTCTCAGATATTGCACATGATCGTTTAACCCATTTTTATTCTTGGACTTTTTTGTTATTAATATACGGATGATTGTATGCATTTTTTAGATTTTGTATTTTTAACTCTGGTGGTATTTTAGCAATAACACGAAGTCAAACCAATACTTGCAATTGCTTATTTCTTGCTATAGGGAGACGTCCCTTTTACTCTATAGTTGGCGATAATATTATCCTGTTTTATATTTGTTTATATATTTTTTATTTTTCATTAAATTTTATTAGAGATTAAATGTGGTACTAATTCTTGCTTTAGCACCCTCTCACTTTTGCCTTTTTCCCCAGGAGCTAAGTGTTCACAGATGCTCTCTCCTGAATGATATAAGTAATGACTCATGGAAGGAGAGCAAACCGAGGAAAAAAGGTTATGCCAGAGAGAACCAAGGAACCGCCAGAGCGTCTATCAGATAATGTATAGATGTCCACAGCACCTTACAATTTCAGTTCTTTATTTAGGACATAAATACAGCGACATTTCGTGGTTAATACCCCTTAATCTTGCATGATTAATGGGTATTAACCCTGAAAAGTCGCTGTATTTTATATGTCCTAAATAAAGAACTGAAATTGTAAGGTGCTGTGGACATCTATACATTATTGGATCTACTTTTGGGAGAATAGGCAGTTCTCCAGTCTTCACGAGCACCGTGACCGGTTAGTGCTGTTTTAGTCTTACAGTCTTAAGAGTGTCTATCAGAGTGGCCTGGATCTCTTGACCTAGAACCGTACTTTGGAAGCTTGGCGTTTTGACGAGACACCACTAGATCCAACTCCGGAACCCCCCACCTGAGGGTTATCTTTGAGAACACCTCCCACTCCCCGGGAAGAAACGCCTGTCTGCTGAGAAACACTGATTACCAGTTGTCCACCCCTGGAATGTGGATGTCCGATAAGAGACAATCATGAGCTTCTGCTCACTGCAGAATGCGAGTCCACTCCTTCATAGCTAAGGAATTCCGAGTTCCTCCCTGGCGGTTGATGTAAGCCACTGAGGTGATGTTGTCCGACTGGAATCTGATAAACTGGACAAAAGAAAATTGAGGCCAAGATGTCAAGGCATTGAGAATATCTCTCAACACTAAGATGATTTATGGGCAGAGAAAACTCTTCCTGAGTCCACAGACCCTGAGCTTTTAAAGAGCCTCAAACTGCTCCCCAGCCTAACAAGCTGGCGTTCGTTGAGACAATCACTCAGGAAGGTCTCAGGAAGCATGTGCTCTGAGATAGATGGTCCTGTGAGATCCACCAAGATAGAGAATCTCTTGATAAGGGATACAGATTTATTCTCTGAGATAGGTCCAAGTGGTCTCTGTTCCATTGTCTGAGCATGCTGCAGTGATCTCATATGGAACCGAGCCAAAGGAATGATGTCCATGAAAGTAACCATCAGACCAAATACTGACATAGACTGAGCCCCAGATGGATGGGCAGGGGACTCAAGAGAAATTTGGATGTTCTGACCTTCGTCAGAAAAATCTTCATGGACAGAGAATCTATAATCGTTCCCAAGAAAACACACCCTGGGACTGGTACTAGGGAACTCGTCTACAGATACACTTTCCACCATTTGGAAAGAAGGATAGACAACAACAACTCTGTATGAGATTTTGCAGATTGGAAAGATGGCACTTGAACCTAGATGTCGCCCAGATAAGGCGCCTCCACTATTACCTGAGATCTGACCACCACCAAAAGGACCCCTAGGACCTTTGGAAAGATTGGTGGAGTCGTGGCAAGACCAAAGGGACTAGTAACAAACTGGAAATGTTTGTCCAGAAAGGCAAACCAAAGGACTTGATGATGTTCCCTGAAAAAGCGAACATTCAGATACGCATCCTTCTGAAGTATGATAATCATGAACTAACCTCCCAGAACCAAGGTTAGGATGAAACTAATTGATCCCATTTTGAAGGCCGTAACCTTGAGGAATCTTTTGAGACACTCCAGGTCTAGAATGAAACAAACAATTCCCTCTTCTATTGGGAAAGGAATGCATGACCCTGTTCCACCACGGGAACTGGAACAATCACTCCCAGGGAAAAATAGGTCCTTTACGCAGTTTAAGAAGACCTTTCTCTTTACCTGGATTGCAGATAACCTATGGGAGACAAGACTAGAACCCAAACTTCTATCTTTGGAATACTATTTCCACTGTCCAAGGATCTTGTACAACGTAGATCCAAGCCTCAAGAAAAATAGAACAGTCAGCTCCCTAAACGATCCAAGACTGCCTGCCTCTAAGAGAAACAGAAAACAGCTTGCGCACACACATTGAAGGTGTAAGTAGCTGCAGCTGGTTTAAAATTGCAAACCCTTAGCTTGCTAGACAGCCAAGCTAACCATCAGGCTACTACAGCTGGCTAGGAAAGAACGTAGATTGCAAAACTCATACTCCAAGGCTGAGACCTCCCGAGGGATAGGACTCCTACCACTGGGAAAAAATTCAGCCAGACCGGGACCTCTATAAAAGAAAAGGTCCCTAAGGCAACATAGGATAACAAGAAAGCTAACAGTAATCTAAAGGAGAATATAATATTGTATATCTATAATAAAACATAGAGACAAATACAATATGGATATAAAAACACTAACTAGGAGACATGAACTATACATGTCATAACATAGTCAGCAAGTATCCCTCAAAAAGAGGGAAATTATAAATGTATGACATAATAAAACCTAGAAATAGATTATGATACATGAAATAATTTATGATGAAAAAGAATTCCCCATATATAAAATAGAATATATGAAAAGGACATGAAAGTCCCCTCAATATAATGGGTGAATAATACATGGAACCCCTATACCAGACAGGGTAACATATTAAGTATTAATATATATGTTAGGATGATAAAAATAACAAATAAAGGAGATGCAATAGTAAAACTTTGACATGCAACCCATAGCGTATCAATTTCCATATGAAAGAGATACCATGCAAAAGGAATACACATAGAAACATTTAAAATGTGATGATCCTTTACTGAACTGCCACCAGATAGCGGCAATGTACCATGACAGATATAAAAGAGTCATATATTCCTTCATGCCATGTAATATACTAATATATTAATAAAATAATAAAAAGGAGGACAAACTGACATTCAGTATTTCCCAGCCCCCATTTACATCTAAAGATTGTTAAGATTAAACAACCATTTCTCATTGCACTCTAGAGTGATAAAATCCACTAGACACATCAAAGTGTAAAAACAGTTTCTCCGCTGTTCTATTACATCTAAGGAAAAGCTAAGTCTCAACATCACATCGCAGTGAGAAGACTTAAAAGAGCGGCAATGAGTGACAACGCATTGCGCCAAAATACTATCAAATAACCTCAAAACACAAGCCGCCATGACTACAGCCTAACTGTCATCATGAAAAAAACTGGCGTTGCCATATTAAACATAAAAGTGCATTAGAAAGAAAAATGATTCCCTCATACAGCGTTTCTGAAAAACCGTGATGCTATCGCTCATGAAGAGAGAATAGATAAACTGTCCATGCCCTGTGAGGCGCTACAGAGGGAAAAGACGAATGGCGCCAATCTATTCTCAGCTGCGTAACTATCTGTAGAGAAAAGTTACATACTGAGAAAAGATTGCTAAATATAAATCCAAATAAGAAGGATAAAAAAGCATTGGCTGCCTGACACACTGCAAAAGACTCTAGAAGGAGGGGAATGTATAAATCAAACCCACAAAAGGACTATTTCCTCAAATAATATAACAGTCAGCGGCATTCTCCTGTCATTATAGCCGGAGGTGCCGCTGCTGCAAAAGAGGAACGAAGTGAAAAGTGCAATGGAGTTAACTGTATATACTCCATATAAGTATCCCCATTAATAAAAAGACTGACTCTAATAGGGGAACCGGATCCTTTTAAAGTGGAGGTCAATTTTGAAGATTTAGTACCCGGTAATATAATGCTATTGAAAACAAGGGCACTTTAATTCATCAAAATTGACATTTCAAGCGTTTTCTTCAAAAACTTACCTTTTAATCCTGAGAGCCGCTGCAGCGCTTCCTCTGCCCATCGCAAGCCCTCTTCGTGGATCCAAAATGAAGAATCCAGCTTCATCCAATCACGGCGTTCCCTCAAGCCATGATCCCCCGGGGGGGAACGCCATGATTGGAGGAAGCCGGATACGTCATTTCTGAAGTAAGCAGAGGCTTCCGACGGCCGGGGGAATCGATGGAGCAGCTTTCAGCATTAAAAGGTAAGTTTTTGAAGAAAACGCTTGAAATGTCAATTTTGATGAATTAAAGTGCCCTTGTTTTTAATAGGATTATTAAAAACCGGGCACTAATTCATCAAAATTGATCTTCACTTTAAGGAGATGCCAGATAGATCCAGGTTGCTCCTCAATCACTGATATCCCCAGACGGGGATATAACAAATTTTCCAGACCCATATTATAGGGCAATGGAAGGTGCCAGGTGGTCACCGTTAACCATCCACCCTGTCCCTGGTGACAGTCACAACTTCTCTGCCAAGGGAAGGGATTATTAGAAATATAAAAGGACTTATCCTCCAGGGTCTTCTGCTGTAGAGCAGAGACAGCACCTCCAGGTGTAGTCAGCTTCATCAGCTCACCAACAGGGACCTGGGTAGAAAAGAAAGAACAGAGTAACCAACTCTGGCATTCTACAAAGGGGTAGCAAAGTGTTAAAAGTAAACCAGACTTCCTCGCCGCCTTTTAACTGCTAAAAGCCACCACTTCTCTTACTCAAGAGATTGACGTGGACACAGCTAAACCCCAATCCTTAAAAGGATTAATTTCTTCAGATACCAACTTCGCACAACCTCCATTGACAGAGGCAAAGAGAATGACTGGGGATTATGGATAAGGGAAGTTGCACTTAACAGCTTTGCTGGGGTGCTCTTTTCCTCCTCCTGCTGGCCAGGAGTAGAATATCCCACTAGTAATTGGAATGACGTTGTGGACTCTTCATGTCATAGGAAAGAAAGAGGGGTCACTTGTCCCTCTAGCACAAACAGGAAGGCTCTTTTTAAAGGGATATTAAACAGTAAATAAACGCTAGATATAATAATGTTAAGAAAAGATTAGTCTGAGACTAGTATATAGATATATTTTCAAAAACATAATTTATGTAAGAACTTACCTGATAAATTCATTTCTTTCATATTAGCAAGAGTCCATGAGCTAGTGACGTATGAGATATACATTCCTACCAGGAGGGGCAAAGTTTCCCAAACCTCAAAATGCCTATAAATACACCCCTCACCACACCCACAAATCAGTTTAACGAATAGCCAAGAAGTGGGGTGATAAGAAAAAAGTGCGAAAGCATAAAAAATAAGGAATTGGAATAATTGTGCTTTATACAAAAAAATCATAACCACCACAAAAAAGGGTGGGCCTCATGGACTCTTGCCAATATGAAAGAAATGAATTTATCAGGTAAGTTCTTACATAAATTATGTTTTCTTTCATGTAATTAGCAAGAGTCCATGAGCTAGTGACGTATGGGATAATGACTACCCAAGATGTGGATCTTTCCACGCAAGAGTCACTAGAGAGGGAGGGATAAAATAAAGACAGCCAATTCCTGCTGAAAATAATCCACACCCAAAATAAAGTTTAAATGAAAACATAAGCAGAAGATTCAAACTGAAACAGCTGCCTGAAGTACTTTTCTACCAAAAACTGCTTCAGAAGAAGAAAACACATCAAAATGGTAGAATTTAGTAAAAGTATGCAAAGAAGACCAAATTGCTGCTTTGCAAATCTGATCAACCGAAGCTTCATTCCTAAACGCCCAGGAAGTAGAAACTGACCTAGTAGAATGAGCTGTAATCCTCTGAGGCGGAGTTTTACCCGACTCAACATAGGCATGATGAATTAAAGATTTCAACCAAGATGCCAAAGAAATGGCAGAAGCTTTCTGGCCTTTTCTAGAACCGGAAAAGATGACAAATAGACTAGAAGTCTTTCGGAAAGTCTTAGTAGCTTCAACATAATATTTCAAAACTCTAACAACATCCAAAGAATGCAATGATTTCTCCTTAGAATTCTTAGGATTAGGGCATAATGAAGGAACTACAATTTCTCTACTAATGTTGTTGGAATTCACAACCTTAGGTAAAAATTCAAAAGAAGTTCGCAACACTGCCTTATCCTGATGAAAAATCAGAAAAGGAGACTCACAAGAAAGAGCAGACAATTCAGAGACTCTTCTGGCAGAAGAGATGGCCAAAAGGAACAAAACTTTCCAAGAAAGTAATTTAATGTCCAATGAATGCATAGGTTCAAACGGAGGAGCTTGAAGAGCCCCCAGAACCAAATTCAAACTCCAAGGAGGAGAAATTGACTTAATGACAGGTTTTATACGAACCAAGGCTTGCACAAAAACATAATTTATGCTTACCTGATAAATTCCTTTCTCCTGTAGTGTGGTCAGTCCACAGGTCATCATTACTTCTGGGATATTAACTCCTCCCCAACAGGAAGTGCAAGAGGATCACCCAGCAGAGCTGCTATATAGCTCCTCCCCTCTACGTCACACCCAGTCATTCGACCGAGAACCAACGAGAAAGGAGAAGCCAAAGGGTGCAGTGGTGACTGGAGTATAATTTAAAATTTTAGACCTGCCATAACAACAGTGCGGGCCGTGGACTGACCACACTACAGGAGAAAGGAATTTATCAGGTAAGCATAAATTATGTTTTCTCCTGTTAAGTGTGGTCAGTCCACGGGTCATCATTACTTCTGGGATACCAATACCAAAGCTAAAGTACACGGATGACGGGAGGGACAGGCAGGCTCTTTATACGGAAGGAACCACTGCCTGAAGAACCTTTCTCCCAAAAACAGCCTCCGAAGAAGCAAATTTGGAAAAAGTATGAAGAGAAGACCAAGTTGCAGCCTTGCAAATCTGTTCAACAGAAGCCTCATTCTTAAAGGCCCAAGTGGAAGACACAGCTCTAGTAGAATGAGCTGTAATTCTTTCAGGAGGCTGCTGTCCAGCAGTCTCATAAGCTAAACGTATTATGCTACGAAGCCAAAAAGAGAGAGAGGTAGCAGAAGCTCTTTGACCTCTCCTCTGACCAGAATAAACGACAAACAGGGAAGACGTTTGTCGAAAATCCTTAGTTGCCTGTAGATAAAATTTCAGGGCACGGACTACATCTAGATTGTGTAGGAGACGTTCCTTCTTCGAAGAAGGATTAGGACACAAAGATGGAACAACAATCTCTTGATTGATATTCCTGTTAGTGACCACCTTAGGTAAGAACCCAGGTTTAGTACGCAGAACTACCTTGTCTGAATGAAAAATCAGATAAGGAGAATCACAATGTAAGGCAGATAACTCAGAGACTCTTCGAGCCGAGGAAATAGCCATTAAAAACAGAACTTTCCAAGATAACATTTTGATATCAATGGAATGAAGGGGTTCAAACGGAACACCCTGTAAAACATTAAGAACTAAGTTCAAACTCCATGGTGGAGCAACAGTTTTAAACACAGGCTTAATCCTGGCCAAAGCCTGACAAAAAGCCTGAACGTCTGGAGAAACTATAACATCAAATTCTTTCCGGTAAAACACAATTTTAGCAAAGGATTGCCCCACAGTCCTCTCACACATCCTATCTATTAGTTGGGTGCAAGAGAATGACTGGGTGTGACGTAGAGGGGAGGAGCTATATAGCAGCTCTGCTGGGTGATCCTCTTGCACTTCCTGTTGGGGAGGAGTTAATATCCCAGAAGTAATGATGACCCGTGGACTGACCACACTTAACAGGAGAAACAATGAATATCAGGAAGATTTGCAATCTTTCTGTGAAAAAGAACAGAAAGAGCAGAGATTTGACCTTTCAAGGAACTTGCGGACAAACCTTTATCTAAACCATCCTGAAGAAACTGTAAAATTCTCGGAATTCTAAAAGAATGCCAGGAAAAATGATGAGAAAGACACCAAGAAATATAAGTCTTCCAGACTCTATAATATATCTCTCTAGATACAGATTTACGAGCCTGTAACATAGTATTAATCACAGAGTCAGAGAAACCTCTTTGACCAAGAATCAAGCGTTCAATCTCCATACCTTTAAATTTAAGGATTTGAGATCCTGATGGAAAAAAGGACCTTGCGACAGAAGGTCTGGTCTTAACGGAAGAGTCCACGGTTGGCAAGAGGCCATCCGGACAAGATCCGCATACCAAAACCTGTGAGGCCATGCTGGAGCTACCAGCAGAACAAACGAGCATTCCTTCAGAATCTTGGAGATTACTCTTGGAAGAAGAACTAGAGGCGGAAAGATATAGGCAGGATGATACTTCCAAGGAAGTGATAATGCATCCACTGCCTCCGCCTGAGGATCCCGGGATCTGGACAGATACCTGGGAAGTTTCTTGTTTAGATGAGAAGCCATCAGATCTATTTCTGGAAGTTCCCAAATTTGAACAATCTGAAGAAATACCTCTGGGTGAAGAGACCATTCGCCCGGATGCAACGTTTGGCGACTGAGATAATCCGCTTCCCTATTGTCTATTCCTGGAATATGAACCGCAGAGATTAGACAGGAGATGGATTCCACCCAAACCAGAATTTGAGATACTTCTTTCATAGCCAGAGGACTGCGAGTCCCTCCTTGATGATTGATGTATGCCACAGTTGTGACATTGTCTGTCTGAAAACAAATGAACGATTCTCTCTTCAGAAGAGGCCAAGACTGAAGAGCTCTGAAAATTGCACGGAGTTCCAAAACCCCTTGTGCTGTCAGAGACCCCCACACAGCTCCCCAACCTGTAAGACTTGCATCTGTAGAAATTACAGTCCAGGTCGGAAGAACAAAAGAAGCCCCCTGAACTAAACGATGGTGATCTGTCCACCACGTCAGAGAGTGTCGTACAATCGATTTTAAAGATATTAATTGAGATATCTTTGTGTAATCCCTGCACCATTGGTTCAGCATACAGAGCTGAAGAGGTCGTATGTGAAAACGAGCAAAGGGGATCGCGTCCGATGCAGCAGTCATAAGACCTAGAATTTCCATGCATAAGGCTACCGAAGGGAATGATTGTGACTGAAGGTTTCGACAAGCTGAAATCAATTTTAGACGTCTCTTGTCTGTTAAAGACAGAGTCATGGACACTGAATCTATCTGGAAACCTAAAAAGGTTACCCTTGACTGAGGAATCAATGAACTTTTTAGTGAATTGATCCTCCAACCATGATCTTGAAGAAACAACACAAGTCGATTCATATGAGATTCTGCTAAATGTGAAGACTGAGCAAGTACCAAGATATCTACCCTGTTCTCTGATTACAGACAGAAGGGCACCGAGAACCTTTGTAAAAATTCTTGGAGCTGTAGCTAGGCCAAACGGCAGAGCCACAAACTGGTAATGCTTGTCCAGGAAAGAGAATCTCAGAAACTGATAGTGAGCTGGATGAATCGGAATATGCAGATATGCATCCTGTAAATCTATTGTAGACATATAATGCCCTTGCTGAACAAAAGGCAGGATAGTCCTTACAGTTACCATTTTGAATGTTGGTATCCTTACATAACGATTCAATATTTTTAGATCCAGAACTGGTCTGAAGGAATTCTCCTTCTTTGGTACAATGAAGAGATTCGAATAAAACCCCAGCCCCTGTTCCAGAACTGGAACTGGCATAATTACCCCAGCCAACTCTATATCTGAAACACATTTCAGAAATGCTTGAGCTTTCACTGGGTTTACTGGGACACGGGAAAGAAAAAATCTCTTTGCAGGAGGTCTTATCTTGAAACCAATTCTGTACCCTTCTGAAACAATGTTCTGAATCCAAAGATTGTTAACAGATTTGATCCAAATTTCTTTGAAAAAACGCAATCTGCCCCCTACCAGCTGGGCTGGAATGAGGGCCGCACCTTCATGTGGACTTAGAAGCTGGCTTTGCTTTTCTAGAAGGCTTGGATTTATTCCAGACTGGAGATGGTTTCCAAACTGAAACTGCTCCTGAGGATGAAGGATCAGGCTTTTGTTCTTTGTTGAAACGAAAGGAACGAAAACGATTATTAGCCCTGTTTTTACCCTTAGATTTTTTATCCTGTGGTAAAAAAGTTCCTTTCCCACCAGTAACAGTTGAGATAATAGAATCCAACTGAGAACCAAATAATGTATTACCCTGGAAAGAAAGGGAAAGTAGAGTCGATTTAGAAGACATATCAGCATTCCAAGTTTTAAGCCATAAAGCTCTTCTAGCTAAAATAGCTAGAGACATAAACCTGACATCAACTCTGATAATATAAAAAATGGCATCACAGATAAAATTATTAGCATGTTGAAGAAGAATAATAATATTATGAGAATCATGATCTGTTACTTGTTGCGCTAAAGTTTCCAACCAAAAAGTTGAAGCTGCAGCAACATCAGCCAATGATATAGCAGGTCTAAGAAGATTACCTGAACACAGATAAGCTTTTCTTAGAAAGGATTCAATTTTCCTATCTAAAGGATCCTTAAAGGAAGTACCATCTGCCGTAGGAAAAGTAGTACGTTTAGCAAGGGTAGAAATAGCCCCATCAAACTTTAGGGATTTTGTCCCAAAACTCTAATCTGTCGGACGGTACAGGATATAATTGCTTAAAACGTTTAGGAGTAAATGAATTACCCAAATTATTCCATTCTCTGGAAATTACTTCAGAAATAGCACCAGGAACAGGAAAAACTTCTGGAATAACCACAGGAGATTTAAAGACCTTGTCTAAACGTTTAGATTTAGTATCAAGAGGACCAGAATCCTCAATTTCTAATGCAATTAGGACTTCTTTAAGTAAAGAACGGATAAATTCCATTTTAAATAAATATGACGATTTATCAGCATCAACCTCTGAGACAGAATCCTCTGTATAAGAAGAATCATTAGAATCAGAATGATGATGTTCATTTAAAAATTCATCTGTATAAAGAGAAGTTTTAAAAGACTTTTTATGTTTACCAGAAGGAGGAATAACAGACATAGCCTTCTTAATGGATTCAGAAACAAAATCTCTTATGTTATCAGGAACACTCTGAACATTAGATGTTGATGGAACTGCAACAGGTAATGGTACTTTACTAAAGGAAATATTTTCTGCATTAACAAGTTTGTCATGACATTTAATACAAACAACAGCTGGAGGAACAACTACCAAAAGTTTACAGCAGATACACTTAGCTTTGGTAGTTCCAGCACCAGGCAGAGATTTTCCAGTAGTATCTTCTGACTCAGTTGCAACGTGTGACATCTTGCAATATGTAATAGAAAAAACAACATATAAAGCAAAATTGATCAAATTCCTTAAATGACAGTTTCAGGAATAGGAAAAAATGCCAGTGAACAAGCTTCTAGCAACCAGAAGCAAAAAATAACGAGACTTAAATAAAATGGAGACAAAAATTGACGCCCACATTATTTGGCGCCTAAATGCTATTAGCGCAAAAAATGACGCCACATCCGGAACGCCGACATTTTTGGCGCGAAAAACATCAAAAATGACGCAACTTCCGGTGACACGTATGACGCCGGAAACAGAAAAAAAATTTCGCGCCAAGAAAGTACGCGCCAAGAATGATGCAATAAAATGAAGCATTTTCAGCCCCCGCGAGCCTAACAGCCCACAGGGAAGTCAAATTTTAAGGTAAGATAAAAATGATATATTCAAATGCATTATCCCAAATATGAAACTGACTGTCTGAAATAAGGAAATGTTGAACATCCTGAGTCAAGGCAAATAAATGTTTGAATACATATATTTAGAACTTTATAAAAAAGTGCCCAACCATAGCTTTCGAGTGTCACAGAAAAACATAATTTATGCTTACCTGATAAATTTATTTCTCTTGTAGTGTATCCAGTCCACGGATCATCCATTACTTATGGGATATTAACTCCTCCCCAACAGGAAGTGCAAGAGGATTCACCCAGCAGAGCTGCTATATAGCTCCTCCCCTAACTGCCATTACCAGTCATTCGACCAAAAAACATGCAGAGAAAGGAAAACCATAGGGTACAGTGGTGACTGTAGTTTAATGGAAAAATTACCTGCCTTAAAGTGACAGGGCGGGCCGTGGACTGGATACACTACAAGAGAAATAAATTTATCAGGTAAGCATAAATTATGTTTTCTCTTGTTAAGTGTATCCAGTCCACGGATCATCCATTACTTATGGGATACCAATACCAAAGATAAAGTACACGGATGACGGGAGGGACAGGCAGGCTCTTTATACGGAAGGAACCACTGCCTGAAGAACCTTTCTCCCAAAAACAGCCTCCGAAGAAGCAAAAGTGTCAAATTTGTAAAATTTGGAAAAAGTATGAAGAGAAGACCAAGTTGCAGCCTTGCAAATCTGTTCAACAGAAGCCTCATTCTTAAAGGCCCAAGTGGAAGCCACAGCTCTAGTAGAATGTGCTGTAATTCTTTCAGGAGGCTGCTGTCCAGCAGTCTCATAGGCTAACCGTATTATGCTACGAAGCCAAAAGGAGAGAGAGGTAGCCGAAGCTTTTTGACCTCTCCTCTGACCAGAATAAACGACAAACAGGGAAGACGTTTGTCGAAAATCCTTAGTTGCCTGTAGATAAAATTTCAGGGCACGGACTACATCTAGATTGTGTAGCAGACGTTCCTTTTTCGAAGAAGGATTAGGACACAAAGATGTAACCACAATCTCTTGATTGATATTCCTGTTAGTGACCACCTTAGGTAGGAACCCAGGTTTAGTACGCATAACTACCTTGTCTGAATGAAAAATCAGATAAGGAGAATCACAATGTAAGGCAGATAACTCAGAGACTCTTCGAGCCGAGGAAATCGCCATTAAAAACAGAACTTTCCAAGATAACAACTTGATATCAATGGAATGAAGGGGTTCAAACGGAACCCCCTGTAAAACATTAAGAACTAAGTTCAAACTCCATGGTGGAGCAACAGTTTTAAACACAGGCTTGATCCTAGCTAAAGCCTGACAAAAAGCTTGAACGTCCGGAACTTCTGACAGACGTTTGTGTAAAAGAATGGACAGAGCTGAAATCTGTCCCTTTAAGGAACTAGCGGATAAACCCTTTTCTAAACCTTCTTGTAGAAAAGACAATATCCTCGGAATCCTAACCTTACTCCATGAGTAACTCTTGGATTCGCACCAATATAAGTATTTGCGCCATATCTTATGGTAAATCTTTCTGGTAACAGGCTTCCTAGCCTGTATTAAGGTATCAATAACTGACTCAGAAAAACCACGTTTTGATAAAATCAAGCGTTCAATTTCCAAGCAGTCAGCTTCAGAGAAATTAGATTTTGATGTTTGAAGGGACCCTGGATCAGAAGGTCCTGTTTCAGAGGCAGCGACCAAGGTTGACAGGATGACATGTCCACTAGATCTGCATACCAAGTCCTGCGTGGCCATGCAGGCGCTATTAGAATCACTGATGCTCTCTCCTGTTTGATTCTGGCAATCAATCGAGGAAGCATCGGGAAGGGTGGAAACACATAAGCCATCCCGAAGGTCCAAGGTGCTGTCAAAGCATCTATCAGAACCGCTCCCGGATCCCTGGATCTGGACCCGTAACGAGGAAGCTTGGCGTTCTGTCGAGACGCCATGAGATCTATCTCTGGTTTGCCCCAACGTCGAAGTATTTGGGCAAAGACCTCCGGATGAAGTTCCCACTCCCCCGGATGAAAAGTCTGACGACTTAAGAAATCCGCCTCCCAGTTCTCCACTCCCGGGATGTGGATTGCTGACAGGTGGCAAGAATGAGACTCTGCCCAGCGAATTATCTTTGATACTTCCATCATTGCTAGGGAGCTTCTTGTCCCTCCCTGATGGTTGATGTAAGCTACAGTCGTGATGTTGTCCGACTGAAACCTGATGAACCCCCGAGTTGTTAACTGGGGCCAAGCCAGAAGGGCATTGAGAACTGCTCTCAATTCCAGAATGTTTATTGGTAGGAGACTCTCCTCCTGATTCCATTGTCCCTGAGCCTTCAGAGAATTCCAGACAGCGCCCCAACCTAGTAGGCTGGCGTCTGTTACAATTGTCCAGTCCGGCCTGCTGAATGGCATCCCCCTGGACAGATGTGGCCGAGAAAGCCACCATAGAAGAGAATTTCTGGTCTCTTGATCCAGATTCAGAGTAGGGGACAAGTCTGAGTAATCCCCATTCCACTGACTTAGCATGCACAATTGCAGCGGTCTGAGATGTAGACGTGCAAAGGGTACTATGTCCATTGCTGCTACCATTAAGCCGATCACCTCCATGCATTGAGCTACTGACGGGTGTTGAATGGAATGAAGGACACGGCATGCATTTTGAAGCTTTGTTAACCTGTCTTCTGTCAGGTAAATCTTCATTTCTACAGAATCTATAAGAGTCCCCAAGAAGGGAACTCTTGTGAGTGGAAAGAGAGAACTCTTCTTTTCGTTCACCTTCCATCCATGCGACCTTAGAAATGCCAGTACTAACTCTGTATGAGACTTGGCAGTTTGAAAGCTTGAAGCTTGTATCAGAATGTCGTCTAGGTACAGAGCTACCGCAATTCCTTGCGGTCTTAGTACCGCCAGAAGAGCACCCAGAACCTTTGTGAAGATTCTCGGAGCCGTAGCCAATCCGAATGGAAGAGCTACAAACTGGTAATGCCTGTCTAGAAAGGCAAACCTTAGATACCGGTAATGATCTTTGTGAATCGGTATGTGAAGGTAAGCATCCTTTAAATCCACTGTGGTCATGTACTGACCCTTTTGGATCATGGGTAAAATTGTCCGAATAGTTTCCATTTTGAACGATGGAACTCTTAGGAATTTGTTTAGGATCTTTAAATCCAAGATTGGCCTGAAAGTTCCCTCTTTTTTGGGAACCACAAACAGATTTGAGTAAAACCCTTGTCCTTGTTCCGACCGCGGAACCGGATGGATCACTCCCATTAATAAAAGATCTTGTACGCAGCGTAGAAACGCCTCTTTCTTTATTTGGTTTGTTGACAACCTTGACAGATGAAATCTCCCTCTTGGGGGAGAGAATTTGAAGTCTAGAAGGTATCCCTGAGATATGATCTCTAACGCCCAGGGATCCTGGACATCTCTTGCCCAAGCCTGGGCGAAGAGAGAAAGTCTGCCCCCCACTAGATCCGTTCCCGGATCGGGGGCCCTCGATTCATGCTGTCTTAGGGGCAGCAGCAGGTTTCCTGGCCTGCTTGCCCTTGTTCCAGGACTGGTTAGGTCTCCAGCCTTGTCTGTAGCGAGCAACAGCTCCTTCCTGTTTTGGTGCAGAGGAAGTTGATGCTGCTCCTGCTTTGAAATTACGAAAGGAACGAAAATTAGACTGTCTAGCCTTAGGTTTGGCTCTGTCTTGAGGCAGGGCATGGCTTTTACCTCCTGTAATGTCAGCGATAATTTCTTTCAACCTGGGCCCGAATAAGGTCTGCCCTTTGAAAGGTATATTAAGCAATTTAGATTTAGAAGTAACGTCAGCTGACCAGGATTTTAGCCACAGTGCTCTGCGTGCCTGAATGGCGACTCCGGAATTCTTAGCCGTAAGTTTAGTTAAATGTACTACGGCATCTGAAATAAATGAGTTAGCTAACTTAAGGGCTTTAAGCTTGTGTGTAATCTCATCTAATGGAGCTGATTCAAGTGTCTCTTCCAGAGACTCAAACCAAAATGCTGCTGCAGCCGTGACAGGCGCAATGCATGCAAGAGGTTGCAATATAAAACCTTGTTGAACAAACATTTTCTTATAAGGTAACCCTCTAACTTTTTATCCATTGGATCTGAAAAGGCACAGCTATCCTCCACCGGGATAGTGGTAGGCTTAGCTAAAGTAGAAACTGCTCCCTCCACCTTAGGGACCGTTTGCCATAAGTCCCGTGTGGTGGCGTCTATTGGAAACATCTTTCTAAATATCGGAGGGGGTGAGAACGGCACACCGGGTCTATCCCACTCCTTAGTAACAATTTCAGTAAGTCTCTTAGGTATAGGAAAAACGTCAGTACTCGCCGGTACCGCAAAATATTTATCCAACCTACACATTTTCTCTGGTATTGCAACTGTGTTACAATCATTCAGAGCCGCTAACACCTCCCCTAGTAATACACGGAGGTTTTCCAGCTTAAATTTAAAATTTGAAATATCTGAATCCAGTTTGTTTGGATCAGAACCGTCACCCGCAGAATGAAGCTCTCCGTCCTCATGTTCTGCAAATTGTGACGCAGTGTCTGACATGGCCCTAATATTATCAGCGCACTCTGTTCTCACCCCAGAGTGATCACGCTTACCTCTTAGTTCTGGTAATTTAGCCAAAACTTCAGTCATAACAGTAGCCATATCCTGTAATGTGATTTGTAATGGCCGCCCAGATGTACTCGGCGCTACAATATCACGCACCTCCCGAGCGGGAGATGCAGGTACTGACACGTGAGGCGAGTTAGTCGGCATAACTCTCCCCTCGTTGTTTGGTGAAATATGTTCAATTTGTACAGATTGACTTTTATTTAAAGTAGCATCAATACAGTTAGTACATAAATTTCTATTGGGCTCCACTTTGGCTTTAGCACATATAGCACAGATATCTTCCTCTGAATCAGACATGTTTAACACACTAGCAAATAAACTAGCAACTTGGAAATACTTTTCAAGTAATTTACTATAATATGAAAACGTACTGTGCCTATAAGAAGCACAGAAAAAGTTATGACAGTTGAAAATTAATAAACTGAAAAGTTATAGCATCAAATCTTTGTAAAAAACACAATTTTAGCAAAGGATTGCTCCCATTACCAAAGGATAACTAAACCTGATAGCAGGAAAAAATAAATAAATACAGAAATAAACGTTTTTTTTTTTTTTATCACAGTCAACTACAATCTCACAGCTCTGCTGTGAGTGATTACCTCCCTCAAAACAAGTTTTGAAGACCCCTGAGTTCTGTAGAGATGAACCGGATCATGCAGGGAAGACAATAAACTTCTGACTGAATTTTTTGATGCGTAGCAAAAGCACCAAAAAAGGTCCCTTCCCCTCACACATAACAGTGAGAGAGATCAGTAAACTGTCATAAATTAAATAAAACGACTGCCAAGTGGAAAAAAATAGTGCCCAAAACATTTTTTCACCCAGTACCTCAGAAAATTAAACGATTTTACATGCCAGCAAAAAACGTTTAACATTAATAAATTGAGTGTTATTAAAAAGCCTGTTGCTAGTCCCTGCAAATTAGGCTAAAGTTTTATGCATACAGTATAATTCCAGTGAAGTGCCATTCCCCAGAATACTGAAGTGTAAAATATACATACATGACAGCCTGATACCAGTTGCTGCTACTGCATTTAAGGCTGAGTTTACATTATATCGGTATGGCAGAATTTTCTCATCAATTCCATTGTCAGAAAATAATAAGCTGCTACATACCTCTTTGCAGATTAATCTGCCCGCTGTCCCCTGATCTGAAGTTTACCTCTCCTCAGATGGCCGAGAAACAGCAATATGATCTTAACTACTCCGGCTAAAATCATAGAAAAACTCAGGTAGATTCTTCTTCAAATTCTACCAGAGAAGGAATAACACACTCCGGTGCTATTATAAAATAACAAACTTTTGATTGAAGGTATGAAACTAAGTATAATCACCACAGTCCTCTCACACATCCTATCTATTCGTTGGGTGCAAGAGAATGACTGGTAATGGCAGTTAGGGGAGGAGCTATATAGCAGCTCTGCCGGGTGAATCCTCTTGCACTTCCTGTTGGGGAGGAGTTAATATCCCATAAGTAATGGATGATCCGTGGACTGGATACACTTAACAAGAGAAATAAGACTTACTTACCCCAGGACACTCATCTACATGTTGTAGAAAGCCAAACCAGTACTGAAACGAAAATCAGCAGAGGTAATGGTATATATATATATATATATATATATATATATATATATATAAGAGTATATCGTCGATCTGAAAAGGGAGGTAAGAGATGAATCTCTACGACCGATAACAGAGAACCTATGAAATAGACCCCGTAGAAGGAGATCATTGAATTCAAAATAGGCAATACTCTCCTCACATCCCTCTGACATTCACTGCACGCTGAGAGGAAAACCGGGCTCCAACCTGCTGCGGAGCGCATATCAACGTAGAATCTAGCACAAACTTACTTCACCACCTCCATAGGAGGCAAAGTTTGTAAAACTGATTTGTGGGTGTGGTGAGGGGTGTATTTATAGGCATTTTGAGGTTTGGGAAACTTTGCCCCTCCTGGTAGGAATGTATATCCCATACGTCACTAGCTCATGGACTCTTGCTAATTACATGAAAGAAATTAAATTAGCTGTTTAAATATACAAGATATAAGTGTAAAATTTTGGTTTCTATAAAGTACTTAAATATTTCTATAAATTAATATTTGCCTCCATGTTGTAACCTAGGTTTTCCCTTTATCTATTTTTTTCTGGTGATGATAATTAGAGACAGATATAAAACAGGCAACAAAAGGGAGAGAGAAAAATTGCAGTAGTTTTATTAAGGTGACGTTTCGGGGAACAAGACTCCTCTTCCTTTAAAAGGACAGTCTACTCCAGAATTTGTATTGTTTAAAGAGATAGATAATCCCTTTATTACACATCCCCCAGTTTTACATAATTAACACAGTTATATTAATACACTTTTTTTACCTCTGTGATTACCTTGTATCTAAGCCAATGGCAGACTGCCCCCTTATTTTAGTTCTTTTGACAGTTCTTTTAGCCAATCAGTGCTGACTCTTAGGTAAATCCACGTGCATGAGCACATAGTTATCTTTATGGCACACATTAACTAAAGCCCTCTAGCTGTGAAAAACTGTCAAAGTGCCTACCTTGGTTTAGCTTTCATTAAAGAATACCAAGAGAACAAAGCAAATTTGATGATAAAAGTAAAATGGAAAGTTGTTTAAATGGCAGGCTCTATCTGAATCAAGAAAGTTTAATTTTGACTAGACCAATGCTGCCCCACCCTACCTGCCCTCACTCATCAACAAATATACTCCAGCCCACCCCCTAAGATCCAACAATGACCTGTTCCTTGTGTACTCTACCATCACCTCCTCTCATGCTAGACTACAGGACTTCTCTCGTGCGGCACCAACTCTCTGGAACGCACTTCCTCGAGCTGTCAGACTCTCCCCAAACCTCTCCTCCTTTAAACGTTCCCTAAAGACCTTTTTGTTCAGCGAAGCTTATCGCCTAACTCGTTAACAAAAGAACGTTACTTACCTTTGCAGTCCCCACCTCCTGTTTCCCATCCTCCTACCCATCTAGATTGTAAATTCCCACGGGAATAGGGCCCTCAATTCCCCCTGTATTTGTCTGTAAATTTTTGTCTTTTATTGTATTGTTTCTCCGTTGTACTTTTATCCTTGTACCCATGAGCAGCGCTGCAGAATCTGTTGGCGCTTTATAAATAAAGAAGACTAATAATAATATTTGACATACTCAGACTTACATGTCAGTCAGATATAGACCCTGTTAATGTGTGGGTGATGGAACTTCCAGCTTACAATAAGACTGTTACATGTAACACAATTGCCACAGCTGTAGCATCCAGGTTTACCCAACATTATCTGACTGAAACTTCAGAAAAAAATCCTTTTGTTAAAGGGACACGAAACCCAAAAATTGTCTTTCAGGATTTAGACAGAAATCAGACAAGTTCTATCTATTATCAGTTTTGCTTCATTCACTTAGCATGCTTTATTGAAAGAGCAGCAATGTACTACTGAGAGCTAGCTGAACACATCAGTAAACCAATGACAAGACGCATATAGGTGCATCCACGAATCAGTAGCTAGCTCCCAGCTTCTGAGCCTACCTAGATATTCTTTTCAACAATGGATACTGTAAGAACAAAGCAAATTAGATAATAAAAGTAAATTGTAAATCCTACGCTGTATTTGAATCATAAAAGAAAATGCTTGGGTTTCATGTCACTTTAACAGAGGCCAACTCTGGGGAGCCCTGGAGATGGCACGAAGAGCGAAGATGTTAATTAGTGATCTTCTCCTGAGACAACCAAACTTGTTTGGTTGCCGTCCGGGGAATTACTACCCACTTCAGACAGAAAAATGAGGCTCACAGAGAGATATCACATCAGACTTCTCTGAGGTAAAAAGAAAATATACAGATACTCCATCGAAACGCTTCAGAAGTTATCGAATTGATGCCTTTTAAAACACTTTCTATCGCATCTTTTTACTATCTTTGAACAAACTATTATTCATCGAACTTACTACTAATAATTCTTTATAGGTTTTGGACTGTGCCGCACATGGAGATGTATTAAGATCTTATTAATTACGCTTGTGGAGTGTGTATTTATACAACACCTGTGAATAGTACCTGTCATACTGATACCTCATAACAGTGGTCCCTTCATGTGAGCATATACTATATTGTTTACTTTATTGTTTTGTTGATTAAATTACAATATTGCACTACTGGCTGTTTTGTTTCTCTTCTATATCCATTGGGAGCAAAGCCTATTCTACCATATTACAAGAAGCACTGAAACTGATACCCTGTAACCTGGATAAGAACAAAAGCAGCAACAAGGCAAACAGCCCTAGTGCCTAAAAGACAGCTCTACCTCCACAACACTTCACTTACCTCATAAGATTGAGGTAGTACTTTGTAAGTAAGTCTCTTCGAGAGAGAACAGTCATAGCAGCACTCTGCATCACAAATAAAAATGGTTGCAGTCTGACCAACATCAAGCGATCCTGACTTTCATCAAGCAAAGCTTCTTGGGAAATAGGGTTAAAAATGTTGTCAAACCATATTGCAGTAGCTGCAGGCTATACTAACAGCTAGAAAAAACATATAGCCTGCCAGCTGAAAGGATCCCCCTGAGAAAACCTTCAAGTTTTCTGTCCATCAAATCCTTAAAAGAGGTACTGTCCTTTAGAGACGTGCATTCGTTTTCATTTTAACTAAACAAATATCCAAATAAATGCACAAAGAAAAGAAAATTTAAAAATACTGATGAAAATCCCTCAGTTTTCACTTGTTTTTCTTTATTCTTTTGAAAATGGGATAATACCTTAAAGCGCACTGGAGAGCACGCTATCCTGATCCTCTTCTTGCAAGAGCCACAACCGCGCGAACAGGAAGCTTAGCACACTTGGCTAGCAGTCCCGGGGCTCTGGCAAGAAGAAAAGGATCGGGTTAGTGTGCTCTCCAGAGCACATTAAAGTAAGTATTGTAGCTACAGGTGAACGTTTCATCTGTGGCTTTGAAACATTTATATTTGTTTTAACAAAAACTAATGTAACTGTTTAACAAAAATTCAGTATTTGTTTTGCTTTAAACATAACGAACAGTGCAGCCACCAGGTTTCCCTGAATATTCGGAACAAACATTTTGTCTGAAATTAAACATTTTTGGCTGCACATCTGTAATGTCCTCTAAAGAAAATGTATGTCGTGTTTGTTACATTTCTTGCTTATTAGCTCAGAAACAAGGAAAGTAGATTTGGGGCTGCCTTAAAGAATTTATCAATCTTTCTCAAAAACTTCCTGCAATAGAGCGTGTATGTGCTCCAATCCAACATTAAAGAACATATCTTCTGCTACTTTGTCAGAAGGGGGTCCTGTGCATCTCAACAATCGTCCTCAGCTGAGGAGGATTCTATTTCAATTGTACTCCTGGAGAGTAGAGGGTACCTAGATGGGTTGCTCCTTAGGGGTGTCCCAGATGGAGGTATGAAGTCATCAGTTGTAAAACTGCAGAGTGAATGTAGGGTTTTAAATTAGGAAGCAGATCCATAGCACTTTCCTGGGTTATCCTTGCATAGCAAACACAAATGAGAAAATGTTAAAATGTTGGTAATCACTTTTCTAAGGGATCAGTGTTATGTCCTAATGCTTTGGCTGCACCAGTTAGTGCCATAATGATTTAGAATAGTAAGGGCAGGCAAGTATTAGGCATTATACACTCATTTTTTCTTTGCATAAATGTTTTGTAGATCTATTAATATAGTCCATAAAGTTTTTTTGTTTTTTTTAAATAAAAGTATAGTTTGGCTTATTTTTAAATAACATTGCTCTGATTTTAAGACTCCTAACCAAGCCCCAAAGTTTGATGTGGATACTGTCAGCTACCTTCTCCAGCTTGCTCCTGTTTGTGTAAAGGGTCTTTTCATATGCAAAAGAAGGGGGAGGGGGGAGTGTCTTATTTCCCACTTGCAGTGGGCTTTCCAACTGCCTTTTCAACATAGCTTAACAGAGTTTCTAAGTAAGTCTTTAAACCATTTTATCATGGATTTTTATATCAGTATCTGGGCATCTTGTTCTTTATAGTAGCATCTGTTACATGCAGTTATAGGGAATTTCTGTGCTTCTGTCTGTTAAAGGGACAGTATACACTCATTTTCATATAACAGGCACAGATAGCTTTTAACACCCTCAGGGGAACAAATATTGGCACAATAAAAGACAAGTCCCTATGTGGGCACTAGGAGCTGCACCAGACTCAGAAGCTATATGCAGTGAAGTGCTGTGTGGCAATGCATGACATGGGACTTCGATTCAACATTTCCCTAAGTATAAGTATGGTTTGGCAAGTATAGCCTGTGAGAGTATTTGTTTATTTTAAACACATAATCCTATATAAAAGTCTTTTAAAATTGAATAGTGTGAACAGACTAGTCTGTTATAAATTTCAAGTGTATTGTTGTATCACAAGCAGTAGTTCACTACGCCTGTCACTGGAGTGCTGCTATTTTTGGGAAAAGGGACTACTTTGAATTACATTTTAAAGGGACATGAAAGCCAATTTTTTTTCTTTCGTGATTTAGAAAGAGCATGTCATTTTAAACAACTTTCTAATTTACTTCTATTATCTAATTTGCTTCATTCTCTTGATATCACTTGCTGAAAACCAAATCTAGATAGGCTCAGTAGCTGCTGATTGGTTGCTGCACCTAGAAGCCTTGTGTGATTGGCTCATACATGTGCATTGCTATTTCTTCAACAAAGGATATCTAAATAATTGAGCAAATTAGATAATAGAAGTAAATTGGAAAGTTGTTTAAAATTGCATGACCTATCTGAATCATGAAAGTTTAATTTTGACTAGACTGTCCCTTTAAGGTCGCAGATGAATTTAACAGAGCTAATATCATATTACTACCCAAACAAGGAAAAACAAAATTTATGTTCACCTGATAAATGTATTTCTTTCCGTATACGGCGAGGCCACGGAATCATCAATTACTGTTGGGAATATCACTCCTGGCCAGCAGGAGGAGGCAAAGAGCACCACAGTCAAACTGTTAAGTATCACTTCCCTTCCCACAACCCCCAGTCATTCGACCGAAGGTAATGGAGAAAAAAGGAATAATACAAAGGTGTAGAGGTGCCTGAGGTTAAAGTTAAAAATAAATGTCTTAAAATAAAGGGCAGGCCGTGGACTCACCGTATTCGGAAAGAAAAAAATGTATCAAGTAAGCATAAATTTTGTTTTCTTTACTAAGATACAGTCCATGGAATCATCAATTACTGTTGGGAACCAATACCCAACCCAGAGGACAGTGATGATTATGGAGGGACAAGACAGGTAACCTAAACAGAAAGCACCACCGCATGAAGAACTTTTCCTCCAAAAGAAACCTTGTTTGAGGCATAAAAATCAAATTGATCAAATTTGGAAAAAGTATGCAAAGAAGACCAAGTTGCAGCCTTGCAAAATCGAACCACAGAAGCTTCATCTGTGAAAGCCCAAGAAGAAGAGACAGCCCTGTTGTAATGAGTCATAACTCTCTCAGGAGACTGCAGCCCCGCAGTCTGAAAAGCAAATGAATTAAACTTCTAAATTAGAGAAAAGAGAAGTAGCATTCTGTTACAGAGAAAACAAACAGAAGAAAAAATATCAAGCATGCACAACATCCAAATTGTGCACACACGTTCCTCAATACCAACCATTTTTCCACTTAGGATAGATAACCGCCTTATCCGAAATAAGATAAAACAAATCATACTGCAAAGCCGAGAGTACCTAACCTCTCCAAGCAGAAGAGAGAGAGGAAAAAAAAGAAAAACTTCCAAGATAAAAATGTAAATTCTATAGCTCAAACTGAGCCTGCTGCAAAACCTTAAAACCAAGGTTAAAGCTCCAAGAGGAACAACAGACTTAAACTCAGGCCTGATACTAACCAGGGTATGACAAAAAGATTACACGTCTGGCACATCTGCCAGACACTTGTGTAAAAAAGGATAACGCAAAAATTGGACACTTCAGAGAACTGACTGACAAACTGTCCTCCAGAGTCCAGACCTTCCAGGAGAAAGGGCAAAACCCCCCAGTAATCCTGACCCTACTTCCAAGAGTAGTCATGGGACTCACACCAACCAGGGAATTTACGCCATACCTTATGGTAAAAGTTATCAGTAGCAGGCTTGTGAGCCTGAATCATGGTCTCAATGATCAATTCAGAAAAACCACGCTTAGAACTAAGCATTGAATCTCCAAGCAGACAGCTTCAGAGAAAATGAAAGTTGGATGAAAGAATGGACCCCGAATTAGAAGGTCCTTCCTCAGGAACCACCACCACAGTGGAAGAAATACATCTCCGCTAGGTCTGTATACCAGATCCTGCGAAACTATGCAGAACTATTAAAATACCTATGCTCACTCCCATTTGATACGAGCAATGACTCAAACTGAGGAACAGGGATAGACTGAAATCCCAAGGAAACGCCAGGGTATTTAACAGAGCAGCCTGCTGATCTCTTGACCTATAACATAACTTGGAAGCTTGGCGTACTGCCATCTGCAACTCCAGCACTCCCCATTTGAGGGTTAACCTGGAGAACACCTCGGGGAGAAGCACCCACTCCCCAGGATAAAAATCTGACTGCTCAAGAAGAGAGAAAATTGTTCAACTAAAACCTGAAAAGCCAGATAAGGCGACTGAAGCCAAGCCATCAAAGCATTGAAGATCACTCTCAAATCCAAAATGGTTAGGGGGAAAGCAGACTCCTCCCAAGTCCATAGTCACCAACCCAATAGGCTAGCGACCGTGGTCACTATTACTCAGGAAGGTCTCCGGAAGCATGTGCCCCGAGACAGATGTTCCTGAAAAAAACAAAAGATTCTGGAGAATGCGGCAATTATCCCGCTAGCTCCCGCAAGTTAAGCGAGCGCTCTACACTAATTTCCCTCTCTGATCCACAAGGAAGAATCTCATGTCGACAGATCAAGATCTATCCTCAGTGGACCGGGGGCCTTGTGTCTCAATCTGAACTGCATAACAGCAGAATCTCAGAAGGAATCGAGCAAAGGAATGATGCCCAATGAAGCAACCATCAGACCAATTACCTTCATACATTGATCCACTGAAGGGCCAAACAGTAGAGAGCAAAAAGAGACAAGAGGAAAGAATCCTCTAGTTTCTGAAATCTGGCAAAAATAATTTTCAGAAATAGGGAAAACTAATATGGTCCCTAAGAAACCACCCTGTAGCTGGAACAAGGGAACTCACTTCAGGTTCACTTCCATCCGTGGAATGAAGAAAAACAACAAGATCTCTGTATGAGAGTTGACTTGTTGAAAAGATGGCGCCTAATCCTTATGACATCCAGGAAGGGCACCACAGCAATTCCCTGAAACCTGATCACTGGCAACATAGCCCCCTCTGAGAGCTACGGCAAGGCCAAAGGGAAGAGCCACAAACTGAATGTGTTTGACAGAAAGGCAAAACTCAGGAACTTGAACACACGTCCTCCAGGTCTATGGTCACCATGAACTGACCCTCTTGGACCAAAGGAAGAATGGAATCACTGGTTTCCATTTTGAAGGACAGTACCCTGAGAAAACTTGTTGCGACACATAGATCTAATCATAGGATAAAATGTCAGTTAAGGCCATGCAAGAAGAACTTGAACCATCCACAGAGGGATTCAAACTCAACTTCCAGGCAGAGAAGCTGCTAAGCTAACCACTAGAAAAAACCAGCGGCTTTGAAAAGTCCCTCTTTTTCGGGAACCACGAACCGGAATGAAAAGAATTCTAGACCTTGTTACCTTATAGGAACTGGAACTATCCCTCACAGGGAAGAGAGGTCCCAAACTCAATTAAAAAAATGCCTCACTTATCTGGCCTGCAGATAAAATTGAGAGGAGGAACCTGCCTCTGGGAGGAAGGTATGAATTCTATGGAGACAACCTGAAAAACTATGTCTGCAGACATCTCGTATCCATGCTTGAAGACAGAGATTCCGCCCCCACCTGGAACGATCCCGAATTGGGGGCAAACTCCATTTGGTCTATTAATCTTGTCTTGAGGAAGAAAAGACCCTTTACCCAAAATATCAGAAATATTCCTGACAGATCAGGACCAAACAAGGTCTTACCCTTGTAAGGAAGCGTCAGAAGCTTGGGGTCAGAGGAAAATTCCACTGACCAAGAATATAGCCACCACGCCCCGCGGGCTAGCACAGAGAAGCCAGAGATCTTGGCTCCCAGCTTAAAAAAATTGTATGGTAGTATCAGAAACAAAAGAATTGGCTTAAGAGCCCAGATTCTGTTCAGGATCTCCTCCAAAGGAGACCCTACCAAATTGGATCAAACAAAGCATCACACCAATAAGATTCCACACTTGACACAGTGGAAAAAACAAACTTCCCTGTAAGCCGTCAGTTTAGTCTATAGATCCTGAAAAGAACAGCTATCCTCAATAGGAATCATAGTTTTCTTAGCCAGAGTAGAAAAGCCCTACTACTTTAGGCACCGTGCACCATGATATTTAATGGAGAAAGCAACAGGAAACCTTTCCAAAGAAAGGAGACTGGGGAAAAGGGAATCCCTGACTTCTCCCACTCCTGTGAAAAATCTAGCACGGTCAGGAACAGGAAAAACCTCCAGAGAATCCAAGTATTTACAAAGTTCACTAGATTCTCTAGGGCTGACAACGACATACGTTTCGGAGCCACTCCAAATTAGCCAAAACCTCCTTTAACCATACACGAAGGTGTTCAAGCTTAAATCTGAAGGATACTACTTCAGTATCAGATGAAGGAATTATACTGTCCGAATCTCAGATTTCACCCTCAGAGGCTACTGATGTATCCTCCTCATCAGACCTATGAGGAAGGGAACCCAAGTAGCAGCAGGCGGACCAGAAACCTCACTGAGTCTCTAATGTTCCTCTTGCGATTTCCCCTTTAGAATAGGAAAAGCAGATAATGCCACAGATACCTCTGAAGATACCTGAGCACCAATTTCTGCAGGCTATTAAACTCCTCCAGGAGATTGATAGGAACTGCAGTGCACTGCATGTGACACCATAGCGGCTTGGGACGTTTAAGGACAAAACTGTGGCATTGCCTGAACAGCATCGCCCTGGGAGACAAGGCTCAGAGTGCAACAAGCTATGTGTACATTAAATAGCATTGGTCATAGAAACAGCACAGAATGTCAGAACAAATAAATTGTCTAAAATTATGTCTGAGGAACAGGAGGCTCACAATAATAAATCAATATAACTTTATTCTTAAAGTATTTATTCTAAAATAAAGGACCTAAAACGTTTTGTCCTCAAGAGCCTAAAGGTAATTGCCCTGTTCCAGAACCAGGCCAAATGAATGTTAAAAGGGACAGTCTACAGCATAATTTTTATTGTTTTAAAAAAGATAGATAATCCCTTTATTACCCATTCCCCAGTTTTGCATAACCAACAGTTATATAAATATACTTTTAACCCCTGCGATTATCTTATATCTAAGCCTCTGCAAACTGCCCCTTTATTTCAGTTCTTTTGACAGACTTGCAGTTTAGCAAATCAGTGCCTGCTCCCAGATAACTTCACATGCACGAGCACAGTGTTATCTATATGAAATACATGAACTAACACCCTCTAGTGGTGTAAAACTGTTAAAATGCATTCTGAAAAGAGGTGGCCTTCAAGGTCTAAGAAATTAGAATATGAACCTCCTAGGTTAAGCTTTCAACTAAGAATACCAAGAAAACAAAGCAAAATTGGTGATGAAAGTAAATTGGAAAATTGTTTAAAATTACATGCTCTATCTGAATCATAAAAGTTTTTTTTTTGGCCTAGACTGTCCCTTTAACCCGAAACAAAAGTGGTATCTAACATTACAATACATTTTATTATATGGCACATAAACATAGAAACCATGATAAAAAGTTTCATCACTTAAAGGGACAGTAAACACCAGAATTTTTGTTGTTTAAAAATGTAGATAATCCCTTTATTACCCATTCCCCAATTTTGCATAACCAACACAGTTATAATAATATACTTTTTTACCTCTGTGATTACCTTGTATCTAAGCCTCTGCAAACTGCCCTCTTATTTCAGTTCTTTTGACAGACTTGCATTTTTAGCCAATCAGTGCTTACACTCCTAGGAGCTTCACATGCCTGAGCTCAATGTTATCTATATGAAACACATGAAGGGACAGTAAAGTCTAAAGAAAAAAAATCTTTTGTGATTCAAATAGGGCATGTATTTTTAAACAACTTTCCAATTTACTTTTATCACCAATTTTGATTTGTTCTCTTGGTATTTTTAGTTGAAAGCTAAACCTAGGAGGTTCATATGCAGATTTCTTAGACCTTGAAGGCCGCCTCTAATCTAAATGCATTTTGACAGGTTTTAACCACTAGAGAGCAATAGTTCATGCGTTTCATATAGATAACATTGAGTTTACACACGTGAATTTACAGAGGAGTGAGCACTGATTGGCCAAAATGCAAGTCTGTCAAAAGAACTGAAATAAGGGGGCAGTCTGCAGAAGCTTAGTTACAAGGCAATAACAGAGGTAAAACATGTATTATTATAACTATGTTGGTTTGCAAAACGAGGAAATAGGTAATAAAGGGATTATCTATCTTTTTAAACAACAAAATATTTGGTGTTGACTGTCCCTTTAAACTGCTTCAGAAATGCTTCTGATCACCTGAGAGCTTGCTGAGAATAAGGACCAGAGCTCTGGTATGTGCTAAAACCTGCACCAAAAATTGAGACTTTACATAAATTTTACTATAAATGTGTAAGAGCCTATGGGGCTCGCCGATTGGGATGACTGACACCCCCTGCTAGCTTGTACAATGTTAAATGCCGAATGCATATGCTGTCGATATTTAGCGATGTCTAGCTGATCATGTCTGCCCGACACTTGATAAATCTACCCCTAAAACTGGATTTAAGGTTATCTGGTGTATGTAACTGTTCCCAGGCTATTTGTGTACATGTTCATAATAGCATGTGGGCTATGCAAGTACCTACTAACCTGTCAGCACTCACTCAACAGTGCCTACCAAGCTGCAGAAGACCTGCTTCTGGTAGAAAAGCCCATCCTGTGTAGGAGATAAAAAAAACAGGGTTTAGGGAAGGAGTACTTTGATGCACCAACAGGAGGAGGCTGCAGGATAAGTCCCAGCGCCACTGGTAGCAGGCAAGTGACAAACTCCTGTGGAAGAATTAACACTCACTGTTAATCTGCTCCTTAAACCCCTCTGTTCTATTCCCGGCTCTAGGAAGACATTGATCTAAAAATCCCTTAAAATGAACATGTAGATCAGCACTTCAAGTTTCACCATCACTTCTAGATGGAGGCAAAAAAAACTGACTAGGGAATCAAACGCATGTTTCTGAAATCTAGAAAACCTGTACAAATCTTTCCATATTGAAGGTGTGCAGGATATAGATGTGGTATATTGCCCTGTGATTTGGCATTAAGTAGTATTTGCTGAATATGTATTTCATTTGGAAGTAAATTATTCTATATTTTCTCTCTAATACTCTTGACACAAATCTGTCTGTAATCTGATTAATCTAATTTAGAACAGTTAATGGAAGGTGTTATAAGTTGTTAGCTCAAGTATTTCAGGGAGCAACCAGCCTTGAGGACCAGGTTATATAATTCAGAGTTTTTTTATTTCAGCATTTCTGCTCAAAATCCATCTATGCCACTTGACTTTTTTGGTTGTCTAATTCTTTCGGAGATGGCTTTGGCTGTAATTTGTGAACGTAAAATAATTAGGTTGTTTTTAATTGAATAGTCCAATGCATTATAAGAATGTGTTGCTGGTCTTGAACCAGACTTTTTCAAAGCAATCTTTCCATTTTAGATAGTTATTTGTAGAGTGCCAACAGATTCCACAGCGCTATTACTCTCTCATTCTTCCTTCCGACTTATCTATACTCTTCTCTCCTCCAGTCTTCTTATCCACGCTCCTGTTTACTTCTGTTCTATTGTTGTCTCGTCACTCACTCTTTAATTTTTCTCCACTCTTCTTTTTACTCTCCAATCTATTCAGTCACAGGTCTTCACTTTCTCATCACATTTGTTGTTCTCCAGCCTCCCTTTTCATTCTCTCCTTCTAGTCCAGCAATATTGATCACTGATCAGTAGATACAGACTTTTAAAGGTTAGCAGCACTTTCTCTCCACTCATGTCTCCTCAATTCACTCTCTTCTTTCGTCTACATCCACTCTCCCTTAACTCTTTTCACTCAACATTCCCCCTGGTGTTTGATCTTCCTCCACTCTTACCTGCCCCCACTTCACAAAGTTCAATATCTTACCCCCTCTCTCTTCCTGTAATGTGTTTATAAGCAAATAACAAAATTATCATTCTTGTGACTGTACTCAAACACTGAACGCACAAGAAAAATAATCTGAGACTTAAATAAATATCTTGTCATAACATAGGTTATGAACCAAATATTAAAGATTTCTATTTAAAAGGGACAGTATACACATTTTCATATAACTGCATGTAATAGACACTACTATAAAGAATAAGATGCACAGATGCTGATATAAAAATCCAGTATAAAATGGTTTAAAAACGTACTTAGAAGCTTTCAGTTTAGCCCTTGTTGAAAAGGTAGTTGGAAAATAAGACACCCCCTTCTTTTGCATATGAAAAGACCCTTTACACAAACAGGAGCAAGCTGGAGAAGGTAGCTGACGGTATTCAAATAAAACTTTGGGGCTTGGTTAGGAGTCTGAAAATCAGAGCAATGTTATTTAAAAATAAGCAAAATTATACATTAAAAAAAAAAAACACCCAACTTTATGGGCTTTATAAATAGATCTACAAAACATTTATGCAAATAAAAAATGTGTATAATGGCCCTTTAAGGAATAAGTTATTGAAAATAAATTAGATGCTTGAACCATTTAAATATAGATGGCTAAATGAGATGGGGATCTATGCTTAAGAAAAAATGATTTTTTTTTCTTCTAAGAAACATTTTGATGTTTTATCATCACATATGCGTTTTTCACTTTGTTTTTCTGGCATTCCCAAATCCCACAGCCTAAACGTAAACAACCACCATGGAATCTTGTTTCAAAATAATATATTATATTATTTATTCTTTTAAAAACACAAAAATATGAGCAAAGTGCTGAGCACACAAAAAGTACATTAGATAAAAAAGAAAACAATTAAAAGGGAAATGAAGAAAAAAAATAACCAACCTAGATCAGTAGTGAGTACTGATTCCTTAAACAAAAACAGTAGGGAAGAATTTTTTGTAAGGTTTTAAATTAAGTTCGAGACCAATTGGCACAAATGACTAAACGCTGCAAAACTAACCTTTCATCCAGTACATTATGTTGAAAACTATTAATAAATCTACAAATGGAGTTGAAAACCATAGTGTTTGTGTTCAAGTAAGAAAGGCTCAGACACAGCCCATATACCCTTAAGAGTCGACATTCGCCCTTTATTACACTTTTCCCTTTTTAAGCTTTCTGGAACTTTGTCCCTCTCCAACTACAAGACTGTGGTAGCTGTACCAATAAAAGTACAGATAATTACAAACGGACAATGTACTGTAAATGTTTTCTTCCCCTCAATGAATTCCCAGTCAGTACCAGTGTTAAATGGTATAAACTACTCTTTCAGGTTCATTCTAGCAATTGAAATAGCTGGCTTGACTCATTGAACCAACATTCATAATGAAAAAGTCAGTGCCTAAGTACTTTGTCTCAATGCATTTGAATGGGCATGTTTTTTGTGAACAATGGGTGGGGTTTCACTTAGCAAAACCAGCTACTTCAAATACAAAAATAAACAAAGGCACAATTTCCCATACATTTAACACTCTATAGCTGGTATAAGTCTTTGGAAACATATTGAGAAACACTTTATTGTAAAGTGTGTTATGAAAGAACAGCATTTAGGACATGTTTGTTTAAATTCATATGAAAGAATGAATACAAAATAAAGTGTTTATGTCCCTTTAACCTTGCTTCCTGCAAAAATTGCTACTCTTTCATAAACACAATGCAATTCATCGTCTTTTCCTGCTGTTAAATTTGCAATACATCCAGCTAACAAGAAATCTGGCACATTATGTGTAATCATTAAACAGTACATCGTTATTAAACAAAACAAAAAGTTTATAGCACAGACCATTTTCTTTTTACCAGTTCAATTGTACTCACTTCCTCAATGATAGAGAGAAGACAGAAGGGCAATGATAAAACACAACTGTGAGAACTAACACAAATACCAAAGTAAAAGGGACATGTCTCTGTATGTAGAGTGCCACTTTCCAGAACTTTAAAGAAAAAATGTGAAAAACATTTAAAACATTTGAGGTTTTTTTTTTTTTTTAACACCCCCCCCCCCCAAAATAAAAGGGAAGTAACATGTCTTAGGTCTGACTAGGTGTTGGATTATAGGGGGCACTCACAGGTGTCCTTGGGGACTCTAAACCAGGGCCTAATCTTAAAATAACGCACTTGCTCCTTGACACCTAGGTTTGTTGAACACTGAAATAACCATACTTCTGCTTCAAACAGCATGAGCTCCTGAACCAAAACAGTTTTCCTATTTTTTTTTTTTTAAATTGATCTGTTCCAACCTAGCCATGAGTCAAAAGAGCTATTTCAAACTTAAAGAACCCCTGCTGAATATATTTAAAATAGCAAATATTCTAATTCTAGGGGGGCAGGGCCAAAAAGCAGTTCAGAAGAGACTGTAGTCAGGTGTAAAAAAAAAAAAAATCCTTGACGTATAGAACATAAATTGCTCATTATGCAGTACTTGGCCAATGCTATGAGTAATATGAATCTGCTTTTAGAGAGGGTGCATGCACAGTTTCAGCACTGACAAGAATTAAAAAAAAAACAACAGCTACTTTCTATTGAGCAAAAGTGTGAATACGAAATCCGATAGCTGGTGAACAGAATGCTGGCGTCCGGGTCACTATGACAACTAAAAATGATAAGCTAAACCCCAAACATGCTACTGTAGATGCAAACTATGTTGACTGGTCAGTGTTCCTCAATTCTGGCTACATTAACTGCAATAGTCTCTGTGAATGGAATCAGAGCTAAAACAGCTCTCGTACACATCCTCCTCCTATAGGCAAAGTCACTCTCACTGTCTAAAACCTATGCAAGAGACCAAAAAGAAATTATATATACAGCAAAACAGTCCAGTTGGCATTATTAAAGTAGTGTGCGTTTGAGAGAGCGAGAGCTTGTTCCTGTCTTATTTAAACAGAATAGCGTACCGAAAGATGCGGTAAATTAACAGTACTGAACTAAGCAGACAAAATGCACTTGCTAAAAAGCAACCAAGCTAGACTTGCAATGGCCACTTATTTAAATTAAGCATTCTAATATTCAAAAACAAACCGCTCTAAAAATACTTTGAAAACTAGGTTACTTATAAATGGAGAGGGATTAACATCATAAATTATGTGGCTGCAGTATGAAATCAGCAATGCACAAATAAAATGTGTGTGTGGGGGGAAAAATGGATAAAAAAGACCCCCATATCATGATAATCTAGAAGGTTTATTTATCAACAGGACAAAATAAAAAAATAAAAACAAGGGAGGCAGAAATTGCATCTCTCACCTGACAAAGAGTTGGCTAAAGAAAACAAAACTTTGTTGAACAAGGATGTCCAGTTTGGAATTTTGGGAAATTGAGAAAGGTATGTCTAGTGTTGAGTTGTAAAAACACTATTCAGTAACACGTACTTTGATACAGAGAAAATAAATGATAAATTGCTGTACAATAGCATTTGAGTTTAAATGCTTAACCAGACCAATTTTCTTATTAAAAATTCATGTTTTACCCTGATCCAATTTATTAGTGTTTATATTACGTGAAATAAAACATTTGAATCTCTTTTTTATAGCATCTTTAATCATGTCAAAAACATCTTAAGAAATATCCTATTTTATTTTTTTGGGAAAAACTGCCTGGGGCTTTATTATACCCAAAAGGACAGTAATCCCTGGGTGAGTATATACACTCTTGGCAATCAGGCCTATAACAAATCTACCATAAACCTTGGGGTGAAACAGACACCATTTTCTGCTCTAGTTCTGAGGACAGAAGAAAAAAACAAAAAAACAAAAAAAAAAACAACTGTTAAACAAAATATATAGAAACATTTTTAACCAAATGGTTCCTTGGATATTGTTGGTGTATCATCAGAAATCTTTTTCAAGATAACCATATACTCCCATACAAGCAGCTAGATTTAGTTTAGGCATCCTCGGTTATGTGCTATGTTGCAGTATAGCCCATAACTTGCCACAAAAGTTCAAAGGTCACGTTCAAAGCCACAATCTCAGTATCTGGAGCTTTCCTCCTCCTGGCAGCTTTCCGACTCTGCTTACAGCTCAATGAACACGCTGGACAGTAAGAAAGAAAAGATCAGACCAAAAATAAATCTGTGGTATAACAGAGCGTAGGATTAAACCTCTATTTCCAAAAGGCTCCAGGTGGATATCAAGGAGCAACGGTTAAGGAAGTGTCAAAAAAGTCAAACTTAGCGCCTGCCACAGCTGCCTTAATGTCGCCTCATTTTAACTTTACGGGGAGGGCTGCCTTCGTCATCTCCCACTTCTGAGTATGTGTCAACATATTCGTAAGACCTTCGCCAATAGTTCTCTGAACTGAACTGATTTCTTCTCCTTTGTTTTGGTAAAAGTACAGATCTTCTGTTCTCTTCTTTATCCATTTCTAGAATACGAGGTCTAAATAGAGAAAAAAAAAAAAAAAGTTAAAAATACAAAAGTATAATTTGAATACCACAGTTACCAACTACTTATGCGAATATAGAAACCTGACCAAACAGGATAGTTTTTCTAAAGGCAAAACTGTATTTAAAGGGCTACACATTTTGTTAGAGTTCAAGGGACACTGAACCCAAATGTTTTCTTGCGCGATTCAGAGCAACTTTCTAATTTACTCCTATTATCAATTTTTCGTCATTCTTTTGCTATCTTTATTTGAAAAAGCTAAGCCGCCAGCCATTTTTGGTTCAGAGCCCTTGAAAAGCACTTGTTTATTGGTGGGTGAATTTATACAGAAATCAGCAAGAACAATCCAGGTTGTTCACCAAAATGGGTCAGTATCCAAACTTACATTCTTGCTTTTCAAATAAAGATATCAAGAGAATGAAGAAAAATAATAATGTAATAGGAGTAAATTAGAAAGTTGCTTAAAATTGCATGCTCTCTGAATCACGAAAGAAAAAAAGTGTGGGTTCAGTGTCCCTTTAACCCTTTGAGTGCTAAGCGCTTTCCCACCTGGGTGCTAATATTTTCTAAGGTTCTTTTTATATTTTTTTAATTAAAAAAAAAAAAAAAAAAGTTACATTGTTTTAACAGACCCCCAAGACTTACACTGTTGGAAAAGTTAGGCGATTACCTTTCCAACAGTGGGTCTTGGGGGTCTGTAGCTGCCTGGGATACAGGCTTCTAAGCAGCATGCCCCCTCCTCCTCTACTTAACATTGTTAAGTATAAATAAAGTTGCGCGGCGCCGTCACGATCGCCGGGGCAGGAGCGGTTAGCCCCCAAATCTCCCTCAAGGTGGGAGAGTGCTCATGACGGCATTAGCACCAGTGTGAGAAACTGACGGCTCAGAGCCGTCATCAGCACTCAAAGGGTTAAAGGGACAGTCAAGCCCCCCCCCCCATCATGATTTAAATAGGGCATGTAATCTTAAACAACTTTCCAATTTACTTATATCACCAATTTTGCTTTGTTCTCTTGGTATTCTTAGTTAAAAGCTAGGAGGTTCATATGCTAATTTCTTAGACCTTAAAGACTTCCTCTAATTTGAATGCATTTTGACCATTCAGATTATTTTGTGATTCAGATAGAGAATACAATTTTAAACAACTTTCCAATTTACTTCTATTATCCAATTTGCTTCATTCTATTGATATACTTTTGTTGAAAAGCATATCTAGATAGGCTCAGTAGCTGCTGATTGGTGGCTGCACATAGATGCCTTGTGTGATTGCTCACCCACGTGCATTGCTATTTTTTCATCAAAGGATATCTAAATAATGATGCATATTAGATAATAGCAGTAAATTGGAATGTTGTTTAAAATTGTATTCTCTATCTGAATCAAGAAAGAAAAAACATAATTTATGCTTACCTGATAAATTTATTTCTCTTGTAGTGTATCCAGTCCACGGATCATCCATTACTTATGGAATATATTCTCCTTCCCAACAGGAAGTTGCAAGAGTCACCCACAGCAAAGCTGCTATATAGCTCCTCCCCTAACTGCCATATTCAGTCATTCGACCGAAAACATGCAGAGAAAGGAAACCATAGGGTGCAGTGGTGACTGTAGTTCAAGTGAAAAAATTACCTGCCTTAAAGTGACAGGGCGGGCCGTGGACTGGATACACTACAAGAGAAATACATTTATCAGGTAAGCATAAATTATGTTTTCTCTTGTTAAGTGTATCCAGTCCACGGATCATCCATTACTTATGGAATACCCATACCAAAGCTAAAGTACACGGATGATGGGAGGGACAAGGCAGGTACTTAAACGGAAGTTACCACTGCCTGTAAAAAAAAAACCCTTTCTCCCAAAAATAGCCTCCGAAGAAGCAAAGTATCAAATTTGTTAAATTTGAAAAAAGTATGAAGCGCAGACCAAGACTCCGTCTTGTAAATCTGTTCAACAGAAGCCACATTTAAAAAAGGCCCAAGTGAAAACTACAGCTCTAGTAGAATGAGCTGCAATCCCTTCAGGAGGCTGCTGACCAGCAGTCTCATAAGCTAAATGAATTATGCTTTTTAACCAAAAGGACAGAGAGGCTACTGAAGTCTTTTGACCTCTCCTCTGTCCAGAATAGACAACAAACAAGGTGAACGTTTGATGAAAACTGTATTAGCTTGTAAGTAAGATTTTAAAGCACAAACCACGTCCAATATTGTGTAATAGACGTTCCTTCTTTGAGGAAGGATTAGGATACAAGCATGGAACAAATATCTCTTGAGTGATGTTCTTGTTGGATACCGCCTTAGGAAAAAACCCAGGTTGGTACGCAGGACTACCTTATCCGTACGAAGGACCAGATAAGGAGAATCACATTGTAACACAGATAACTTGGGAGACTCTACGAGTCGAGGAAATAGCTACCCAAAAAGAACTTTCCAAGATAAAGATTGATATCTATGGAACAAAAAAAAGGTTCAAACGGAACTTCCTGAAGAACCTTAAGAACCAGGTTTAAGCTCCATGGCAGAGCAAAGCCGACAACCCTTTTCTCAAAAACATCTTGGAGAAAAGATAATATCCTGGGAATCCAGACTTTACTCCATGAGTAACCCTTGGATTCATAAAAATCAGATATTTACACCATATCTATGTTCATTTTCCTAGAGACAGGCTTACATGTCTGTATTAAGGTATCAATGATTGACTCAGAGAAGCCATGCTTTGATACCATCAAGCGTTCAGTCTCCAGACAGTCCATCTCAGATTGATTCTATTTAGATGGTTGAAAGGACCCTGAGGTAGGGGGACCTGTCTCAGAAGCAAAGACTGTGATGGAAAGGATGACATGTCCACCAGATCTGCATACCAGGTCCTGCGTGGCTACGCAGGCACTGTCAAAAACGCCAAAGCCTTCTCCTGCTTGGTCTTGACCTCCGGAGGAAATCCCACTCCCCCGGAAGAAAAAGTCTGACGACTTAGAAAATCCACCTCCCAGTTCTCAACACCTGGGATATGGATAGCTGATAGACAAGAGTGAGTCTCTGTCCAGTGAATTATTGTAAGACTTCTAACCTCGCTAGGGAACTTCTGTTCCCCCTTGATGGCTGATGAAAGCCACAGTCGTGTATATTGTCCGACTGAGAATGATGTACCTCAGAGTTGCTAACTGAGGCCAAGTCTGAAGAGCATGGAATATCACTCCCAATTCCAGAATATTTATTAGAAGGAGGGTCTCCTCCTAAGTCCCCTATCCCTGAGCCTTCAGGGAGATCCAGACTGCATCCCAACCTAAAAGGCTGGTATCTATTGTAACAATTGTCCCATCTGACCTGCGGGAGGTCATACCCTTGGACAGATGGACCCGACATAGTCACCAGAGAAGAGAATCTCTGGTCTCTTGGTCCAGGTTTAACAGGGGGACAAATCTGTGGAATCCCCGCTCCTCTGACTGAGCATGCATAGTTGCAGCGGTCTAAAATGTAGACGTGCAAACGGTACTATGTCCCTTGCCGCTACCATTAAGCCGATTTCATTCATGTACTGAGCCACCAAAGGGCGCGGATGGAATGAAAAACACGGCAGAAATTTAGAAACTTTGACAACCTGGACTCCGTCAGGTAAATTTTCATTTCAACAGAATCTATCAGAGTCCCTAGGAGGGAAACCCTTGAGATTGGGAATAGAGAACTCTTTCCTTGTTCACTTTCCACCCATGTAATCTCAGAAATGCCAGTACTACGTCCGTATGAGACTTGGCAATTTGGATGTTTGTTTGACGCCTGTATCAGGATGTCGTCTAAATAAAGGGCCACTTCTATGCCCCGCGGCCTAAGGACCGCCAAAGCGACCCTAGAACCTCCATAAAGATTCTTGGGGCTGTAGATATCCCAAAGGAAAGATCTACAAACTGGTAATGCCTGTCTAGAAAGGCAAACCTGAAAAACGATGGTGATCTTTATGCATCACAATGTGAGGATAAGCATCCTTCAAATCCATTGTAGTCCTCTATTGACTCTCCTGGATCATAGTTAAGATGGTACGAATAGTTTCCATCTTAAATGACGGAATTCTGAGGAATTTGTTTAAGATCTTTAGATCCAAAATAGGTCTGAAGGTTCCCTCTCCTTGGGAACCACAAACAGATTTGAGTAAAAACTCTGTCCCTGTTCCTCTCTTGGAACTGGATGGATCTCGTACACAATGTAAGAATGCCTCCTTCTTTATCTGGTTTGCAGATAATTGTGAAAGGCGAAAACTCCCTTTTTTATTGGGGGGAAATCTTTGAAATCCAGAAGATATCTCTGGGATATAAATTCCAATGCCTAGGGATCCTGGGCATCTCTTGCCCACATGGGCGAAGAATGAAAGTCTGCCACCTATAGGATCCGTTACCGGATAGGGGTCCGTTCCTTCATGCTGCTTTAGAGGCAGCAGCAGGCTCCTTGGCCTGCTTATCTTTGTTTCAGGTCCGATTGTCTCCAGACCGCCTTGGACTGAGCAAAAATTCCCTTTTGTTTTGCCTTAGAGGAAGTGGATGCCACCCTCCAGTGATATAAGCAATAATCTCCTTCAAACCAGGCCCGAATAGGGTCTGCCCCTTGAAGGGAAGTTAAATAGCTTATTTATTAAAGTCACGACAGCTGACCATGATATAAGCCATAGCGCTCTACGCGCCAGTATAGTAAAAAAAACTGAATTCTTAGCCGTTAGTCTAGTCAAATGAACAAAGGCATCAGAAAACAAAGGAATTTGGCTAGCATAAGCTTGTCAATATATTCATCCAATGGAGTCGCTAACTATAAAGCCTCATCAAGAGACTCAACCCAGAACGCCGCAGCAGCAGTGACAGAAGCAATGTATGCAAGGGGCTGCAGGATAAAACCCTGTTGAATAAACATTTTTTATTCATTGGATCTAAAAAGCACAACTGTCCTTGCCAGAGGTAGTGGTATGCTTAGCTAGAGTAGAAACTCTTCTCTCCACCTTAGGAACTGTCTGCCAGAAGTCCCGTGTGGTGGTAACTATTAGAAAACATTCTTCTAAAAAAAATAGGAGGGGAAGAGAACGGCACACCTGGTCTATCCCATTCCTTATTAAAAATTTTTTTAGTAACTTCTTTAGGTATTGGAAAAACATCAGCACACACCGGCACTGCATATTATTTAACCAGTCTACACAATTTCTCTGGCCCTGTGATTGTACACATTCATCCAGAGCAGCCAAAGCCTCCCTGAGCAACAAGTGGAGGTTCTGAAGTATAAATTTTAAATGTAGAAATATCAGAATCAGGTTAAATCATCTACCCTGAGTCATTCACCCACAGACTAAGCATATTGTGAGATAGTATCATTCATGGTTCTTAAAGCGTCTGTATGCTCTGTATCTACCCCCAGAGCTATCTGCTTTCCTTTAATTTTAGGTAGCCTGACTAATACTGCTGCCAGAGTATTATTCACCACCTTTGTCACGTCTTGTAAAATAAACGCTATGGGCGCCCTTGATGTACTTGGCGCCATTTGAGCGCGAGTCCCTGAAGCGGGAGTCGAAGGGTCTGACACGTGGGGAGAGTTAGTCGGCATAACTTTCCCCTCGACAGAATCCCCTGGTAAAATAAACGCTATGGGTGCCCTTGATGTACTTGGCGCCATTTGAGCGTGAGTCCCTAAAGCGGGAGTCGAAGGGTCTGACACGTGGGGAGAGTTAGTCGGCATAACTACCCCCACGACAGAATCCTCTGGTGATAATGTTTTCTTTTTTTTTTTTTTTTTTAAAAACAAAAAATGATCTTTATTGTTTAACATGAAATCAGTACATCTGGTACACATTCTAAGATGGGGTTCCACCATGGCTTTAAAACATAATGAACACAGAGCTTCCTCTATGTCAGACATGTTAGAACAGACTAATAAAGAGACTAGTAAGCTTGGAAAACACTTTAAATCAAGTTAACAAGCAAATATATAAAACGTTACTGTGCCTTTAAGAGAAACAAATTGTCAAAATTTGAAAAACAGTGAAAAAAGGCAGTAAAATAAACGAAATTTTTACAGTACATGTAATAAGGTAACAGAGCATTGCACCCACTTGCAAATGGATGATTAACCCCTTAATGCAAAAAACAGATAAAAAAAACGACAGACGTTTTTAAAAACAGACACAAGAAAACTGCCACAGCAGAGCTGTGGATTACCTTCCCTATAAACGATTTTTGAAGTCTTTTTAGCCCTTTAGAAATGTCCTGTAGTATTCATGGGACTGCTGAGGGAATCTAGATGATTCATTTTGTAATTTTAACTGCGCCTCCCACTCATATTACAACAGTTGGAGGCTTCAGTTAACTGTTTCTATTCAAAATTTAAGCCAGCCATGTGGAAAAAACTTAGGCCCCAATAAGTTTTATCACCAAACATATGTTAAAAAACGATTAAACATGCCAGTAAACGTTTTAAAACACATTTTTACAAGAGTATGTATCTCTATTAATAAGCCTGATACCAGTCGCTTTTACTGCATTTAAGGCTATACCAACATTACAGTGTTATCACCAATGTTCGTTAAAAAACGATTAAACATGCCAGTAAACGTTTTAAAACACATTTTTATAAGAGTATGTATCTCTATTAATAAGCCTGATACCAGTCGCTATCGCTGCATTTAAGGCTTTACTTACATTACTTCGGTATCAGCAGTATTTTCTTAGTCAATTCCATTCCTAGAAAAATATTTTACTGCACATACCTTATCTGCAGGAAAACCTGCACGCCATTCCCCCTCTGAAGTACCTTACTCCTCAGAATGTGTGAGAACAGCAAATGGATCTTAGTTACGTCTGCTAAGATCATAGAAAAAAACGCAGGCAGATTCTTCTTCTAAATACTGCCTGAGATAAACAGCACACTCCGGTGCCATTTGAAAATAACAAACTTTTGATTGAAGAATAAACTAAGTATAAAGCACCACAGACTCACGACCTCCTATGTTGAGGCTTGCAAGAGAATGACTGAATATGGCAGTTAGGGGAGGAGCTATATAGCAGCTTTGCTGTGGGTGACTCTTGCAACTTCCTGTTGGGAAGGAGAATATATTCCATAAGTAATGGATGATCCGTGGACTGGATACACTTAACAAGAGAAATGTTGGGTTTCATGTCCCTTTAATGTATTTCATATAGATAACATTGAGCTCATGCACGTGAAGTTACCCTGGAGCTAACACTGATTGGCTAAAATGCACTGAACTGAAATAAGGGGACAGTCTGCAGAGGCTTAGATACAAGGTAATCAGAGGTAGAACGTGCATTTCTATAACTTGGTTATGCAAAACTGGGGAATGGGTAATAAAGGGATTATCTTTCTTTTAAACAACAAAAATTCTGGTATTGACTGTCCCGTTTAAGTAACAAATTGTGGCTTGACAAATATTAAGGTTAGAGGGTAAAATTATCCTTGATTAGTTAGTTTGCAAATATTTAAGGTCTTTTCAGTGACCTGGAAAAATAACTTCTCGCCCAACATTATACAATTCCTACTGTGATTAAGGGACAATAAAAAAAATCTAAACTAATGTTAGATACATAATGAAATTAAAGATTAGCCTGATAAATAAATAGATTCATTTTTTAGGATTATAGCAATCTAAAACTTTTCACTGTTTCTTAAATCAGTGCCCATAAAAGGAATGGGTACTGCCATGCTGTAACCTAGGTCTCCATCTAATCTTATCTGCTGAAGGGGGGAAAAAACTGTTATAAAATGAGCTTGAATATGCAACCAAGGACTAAGTAGAACTAAGGATTGCTTTTTCTAAGCCCCTGCAGGACTATTATCTCAGTGCTTTTTATTTTTAAAGCTTTTTTACAATTGTGCAGTACAGCCAGACAATGCTAGTGCATGTGTGCCGTATAAATAACCCTTTCCTTACACCTGTGGAGAAGGATAACAGTTAACAACAACCAGCACTAATTGGCAAACATGCAAGGGGCTTAGATACAGGTGATCATAAAGAAAACATAATTTATGTAAAGAATTTACCTGATAAATTCATTTCTTTCATATTGGCAAGAGTCCATGAGCTAGTGACGTATGTGATATACAATCCTACCAGGAGGGGCAAAGTTTCCCAAACCTCAAAATGCCTATAAATACACCCCTCACCACACCCACAATTCAGTTTAACGAATAGCCAAGCAGTGGGGTGATAAGAAAGGAGCAAAAATCATCAACAAGGAATTGGAATAATTGTGCTTTATACAAAAAAAATCATAACCACCATAAAAAGGGTGGGTCTCATGGACTCTTGCCAATATGAAAGAAATTAATTTATCAGGTAAATTCTTACATAAATTATGTTTTCTTTCATGTAATTGGCAAGAGTCCATGAGCTAGTGACGTATGGGATAGCAAATACCCAAGATGTGGAACTCCACACAAGTGTCACTAGAGAGGGAGGGATAACAATAAAGACAGCCAATTCCGCTGAAAAATTAATCCACAACCCAAATCAAAACTGAAATTATAAGCAAAAGAATTAAACTGAAACAGCTGCCTGAAGTACTTTTCTACCAAAAACTGCTTCTGAAGAAGAGAAAACATCAAAATGGTAGAATTTAGTAAAAGTATTCAAAGAAGACCAAGTTGCTGCTTTGCAAATCTGATCAACAGAAGCTTCATTCTTAAAAGCCCAGGAAGTAGAAACTGACCTAGTAGAATGAACCGTAATCCTCTGAGGCGGGGATTTACCCGACTCCAAATAAGCATGAAGAATCAAAAGCTTTAACCAAGATGCCAAAGAAATGGCAGAAGCCTTCTGACCTTTCCTAGAACCAGAAAAGATAACAAATAGACTAGAAGTCTTCCTGAAATCTTTAGTAGCTTCAACATAATAATTCAAAGCTCTTACCACATCCAAAGAATGTAAGGATCTCTCCAGAGAATTCTTAGGATTAGGACACAAAGAAGGGACAACAAATTCTTTACTAATGTTGTTGGAGTTCACAACTTTAGGTAAAAATTTAAACGAAGTCCGCAAAACCGCCTTATCCTGATGAAAAATCAGAAAAGGAGACTCACAAGAAAGAGCAGATAATTCAGAAACTCTTCTAGCAGAAGAGATGGCCAAAAGGAACAATACTTTCCAAGAAAGTCATTTAATGTCCAGAGAATGTATAGGTCAAACGGAGGAGTCTGTAAAGCCTTCAAAACCAAATACTCCAAGGAGGAAGAATTGATTTAATGACAGGCTTGATACAAACCAAAGCCTGTACAAAACAATGAATGTCAGGAAGTTTAGCAATTTTTCTGTGGAACAGAACAGAAAGAGCAGAGATTTGTACTTTCAAGGAACTTGCAGACAAACCCTTATCTAAACCATCCTGAAGAAACTGTAAAATTCTAGGAATTCTAAAAGTATGCCAAGAGAATTTGTGAGAAGAGCACCATGAAATATAAGTCTTCCAAACTCGATAATAAATCTTTCTAGACAAAGATTTACGAGCCTGCAACATAGTATTAATCACGGAGTTAGAGAAACCTCTATGACTAAGCACTAAGCGTTAAATTTCCATACCATCAAATTTAATGATTTGAGATCCTGATGGAAAAACGAACCTTGAGATATAAGGTCTGGCCTTAATGGAAGTGGCCAAGGTTGGCAACTGGACATCCGAACAAGATCCACATACCAAAACCTGTGCGGCCATGCTGGAGTCACAAGCGGCACAAACTATTGCTCCATGATGATTTTGAAAATCCCTCTTGGAAGAAGAACTAGAGGCGGAAAAATATAGGCAGATTGATCACTCCAAGGAAGTGTCATGCATCTACTGCTTCCGCCTGAGGACCCCTGAATAGGTACCTGGGAAGTTTCTTGTTTAGATGAGATGCCATCAGATCTATTTCTGGAAGCCCCCACATCTGAACAATTTGGAAAAAAACAAACAAAAAAAAACACATCTGGGTGAAGAGACCACTCTCCCGGATGTAAAGCTTGACTGAGATAATCCGCTTCCCAATTGTCTATACCTGGGATATGGACCACAGAAATTAGACAGGAGCTGGATTCTGCCCAATCAAGTATCCAAGATAATTCTTTCATAGCCTGAAGACCGAGTCCCACCCTGATGATTGACATACGCTACAGTTGTGACATTGTCGGTCTGAAAACCAATAAACGTCTCGCTCTTCAATAGAAGCCAAAACTGAAGAGCTCTGAGAATCGCACGGAGTTCCAAAATACTGATTGGTAATCTCGCCTCTTGAGATTTCCAAACCCCTTGTGCTGTCAGAGATCCCCAGACAGCTTCCCAACCTAAAAGACTTGCATCTGTTGTGATCACGGTCCAGGTTGGATGAACCAAAGAGTCCCGTAGAACTATACGATGGTGATCTAACCACCAAGTCAGATATAGTTGAATATTGGGATTCAAGGATATTAAATGTGATATCCTAGTATAATCCCTGCACCATTAATTCAGCATTAAAAACTGGAGAGGTCTCATGAAAACGAGCAAAAGGAATCTAGTCCGATGCTGAAGTCATGAGACCTAAAACTTCCATGCATATAGCTACTGAAGGAAATAAGAGACTGAAGGTTCCGACAAGCTGAACCCAAAATAAATTGTCTCTTGTCTGTTAGAGACAAAGACATTGACACAATCTGGAAACCTAAAAAAGGTGACCCTTGTCTGAGGAATTAAGGAACTTTTTTGGTAAAATGATCCTCCAACCAGGTCTTTGAAGAAACAGCAGAAGTGAATCGTATGAGATTCTGCAGAACGAAAAGACTGAGCAAGTACCAAGATATCGTCCAAATAAGAAAAGACAGAGAACCTTTGAAAAGATTCCTAGATCTGTTGCTAGGCCAGAAAGGAAGAGCAACAAATTGGTAATGCTCGTCTAAAAAAAAAAGAGAATCTCAGAAAACGAAAATAATCTGAATGAAACAGAATATGAAGATATGCATCATATAAGTCTTTTGTGGGCAAATAATGCCTTTGCTGAACAAAAGGCAGAATAGACCTTATAATCACCATTCTGAAAGATGGTACTCTAACATGACAATTCAAAAGATTTTCTTTCTTTGGGACAATGAATAGTTCTGAATAAAACCCCAGACCCCGTTCCTGAAATGTTACTGGTATGAATAGTCCAGATAACTCCAGGTCTGAAACACACTTCAGGAAAGTCTGAGCCTTTACCGAGATTGCTGGAATATGTGAGAGAGAAAAAAACTTCTAACAAGCGGTCTTACTCTGAATCCTATTCTGTACCCCAATCTAAGGAGTTTGGACCGAATTGAACCAAACAAACAACTTTAGAAAAATCTTAACCTGCCCCCTACCAGCTAAGCTGGAATAAGGGTTGCACCTTCATGCGAATTTGGGGGCTGGCTTTGATCTCTTAAATGGCTTGAATTCATTCCATTATGAAGAAAGCTTCCAATTAGAATCATATTACTTGGGGAAGAATTAGGTTTCTGTTCCTTATTAAGAACAAAAAAACTGTTATAAACTTAAGATTTACCCTTAGAAGTTAATCTTGAGGCAAAAAAAACCCTTCCCCACAGTAACAGTTGAAAGTATTGAATCCAACTGTGAACCAAATAAATTATTACCAAAAAATGGCATCACAAATGAAATTATTAGCATGTTGAATCACGTTAACCATGCTAAAACAAATCATAATCTGATACTTGTTGCGCTAAAGTTTCCAACCAAAAAAGATGAAACAGCTGCAACATCAGCCAAAGAAATTGCAGGCCTAAGAAAAGGACCTGAAAATAAATTAATTTTCCTTAGATAAGATACAAGTTTCCCATCTGAAGGATCTTTAAAATAAATACTATTTTCCATCGGAATAGTAGTACGTTTAGCAAGAGTAGAGATAGCCCCATTAACTTTGGGGATCTTTTCCCAAAACTCCAAACTAACTGCTGGCAAAGGATACAATTTTTAAAACCTTAAAGAAGGAATAAAAGAAGTACCAGGCCAGGCCTATTCCATTCCCTAGTATTAGGAACTGGAAAAAAACCTCTGAAGTAACCACAGGAGGTTAATAAACAGAATTTAAATGATAGCTAGCCTTAAAAACAAGAGGACTAGTCTCTTTAATATCCAGTACAATCAACACTTTTTCAACAAAGAACGAATGTATTCCATTTAAAAATAAAAAAGTAGATTTGTTAGTGTCAATATCTGATGAAGGATATTCTGAATCAGATAAAACCTCATCAGAGAAGGATAATTCAGTATGTTGTCAGTCATTTGAAAATTCATCAACTAAATAAGTAAAAAAGACCTTTACATTTTATTAGAAGGCGGGATGGCAGACAAAGCCTTCTGAATAGAATCAGACAAATATTCTTAGAAATTCCCAGGTATATCTTGTACATTAGATGTTAAAAGAATAGCAATAGACAATGCATTAATACTGATGGACATTTTCTTTGCATGTAAAAGTTTATCATGATAACTTATACAAACCATAGCTAAAGATAAAAATTCATAACATTAAAATAAATGAACTTAGCTTTGGTAGGACTGATATCAGTCAGCAGGAATCCAACAGTGTTTTCTGATACAGGAACAGTTTTGAGATATCTTGCAAATGTAAGAGAAAAAAAACATATAAAGCAAAATATCAATTTCCTTATATGACAGTTTCAGGAATGGGAAAGAAATGCAAAACAAAATAAGCCTATGGAAACCAGAAGCAAAAAGAAATTAAGTCTTAAATAATGCCAAAAGTTTGGCGCCAAGTATGACGCCCACAACTGACAAAATATTTTTTGGCGCCAAAAACGTCAAACAAACACGAGCGCCATAGATGACGCAACCACGTGAAAAAAGTTGGTGCCAAGACGCCGGAAATGACGTCAAACGTAATTCTCATGCCAAAAAAGTCTCGCGCCAAGAATGACGCAATGAATTGTAGCATTTTGAGCTCCCGCAAGCCTAACAGCCCGCAATATAGAAAAGAGTCAATTTGAAAACTTCAGGTAAGATTTTTTTTTTTTTTTAATATGCATTCCCAAATATTAAACGGACAGTCTGCAAAAAGGAAATATACTGATAAACCTGAATCATGGCAAATATAAGTACAAACATATTTAGAACTTTAAATATAAAGTGCCAAACCATAGCTGAGATTGTCTCAAATAAAAGAAACATACTTACCAAAAGACACTCATCTACATAAAGTAGATAGCCAAACCAGTACTGAAACGAGAATCAGCAGAGGTAATGGTATATAAAGTATATTGTCGATCTGAAAAGGGAGGTAGGAGATGAATCTCTACGACCGACAGAGAACCTATGAAATAGATCCCCGTTAGGATGACCATTGTATTCAATAGGTAATACTCTCTTCACATCCCTCTGTCATTCACTGCACTCAGAGGAACCGGGCTTCAAAAAAGCTCAGAAGCGCATATCAACGTAGAAATCTAGCACAAAATTACTTCACCACCTGCATAGGAGGCAAAGTTTGTAAATATGAATTGTAGGTGTGGTGGGGGTGTATTTATAGGCATTTTGAGGTTTGGCAAACTTTGCCCCTCCTGGTAGGATTGTATATCCCATATGTCACTAGCTCATGGACTCTTGCCAATTACATGAAAGAAAAAAGTATATTAAAAACATAATTTATGCTTACCTGATAAATTTATTTCTCTTGTAGTGTGTTCAGTCCACGGGTCATCCATTACTTATGGGATATATTCTCCTTCCCAACAGGAAGTTGCAAGAGGATCACCCAAGCAGAGCTGCTATATAGCTCCTCCCCTCACATGTAATATCCAGTCATTCGACCAAAACAAGACGAGAAAGGAGAAACTATAGGGTGCAGTGGTGACTGGAGTTATAATTTAAAATTTAGAACCTGCCTCAAAAAAGACAGGGCGGGCCGTGGACTGAACACACTACAAGAGAAATAAATTTATCAGGTAAGCATAAATTATGTTTTCTCTTGTTAAGTGTGTTCAGTCCACGGGTCATCCATTACTTATGGGATACCAATACCAAAGCTAAAGTACACGGATGATGGGAGGGACAAGGCAGGAACTTTACACAGAAGGAACCACTGCCTGTAGAACCTGTCTCCCAAAAACAGCCTCCGAAGAAGCAAAAGTATCAAATTTGTAAAATTTGGAAAAAGTATGAAGTGAAGACCAAGTTGCAGCCTTGCAAATCTGTTCAACAGAGGCCTCATTCTTAAAGGCCCAAGTGGAAGCCACAGCTCTAGTGGAATGAGCTGTAATTCTTTCAGGAGGCTGCTGTCCAGCAGTCTCATAGGCTAAACGTATTATACTACAAAGCCAAAAAGAGAGAGAGGTAGCCGAAGCCTTTTGACCTCTCCTCTGTCCAGAGTAGACGACAAACAGAAGAAGAAGTTTGCCGAAAATCTTTAGTTGCCTGTAAGTAGAACTTTAGGGCACGGACCACGTCTAGATTATGCAAAAGACGTTCCTTCTTTGAAGAAGGATTAGGACATAATGATGGAACAACAATCTCTTGATTGATATTCCTGTTAGAAACAACCTTAGGTAAAAACCCAGGTTTAGTACGCAGGACTACCTTGTCTGAATGAAAGATCAGATAAGGGGAATCACAATGTAAGGCAGATAACTCAGAGACTCTTCAAGCCGAGGAAATACCCATCAAAAACAGAACTTAAAAGTTTAATATCAATGGAATGAAGGGGTTCAAACGGAACACCTTGAAGAACTTTAAGAGTTTAAGCTCCAAGGAGGAGCAACAGTTTTAAACACAGGCTTAATTCTAGCCAAAGCCTGACAAAAGGCCTGGACGTCTGGATTCTCTGCCAGACGCTTGTGTAAAAGAATAGACAGAGCAGAAATCTGTCCCTTTAGTGAACTAGCGGATAAGCCCTTCTCTAAACCCTCTTGTAGAAAGGACAATATCCTAGGAATCCTAACCTTACTCCATGAGTAACTCTTGGATTCACACCAATATAAATATTTGCGCCATATCGTATGGTAAATTTTTCTGGTAACAGGTTTCCGAGCCTGTATTAATGTATCAATAACCGAATCTGAAAACCCACGCTTTGATAGAATCAAGCGTTCAATTTCCAAGCAGTCAGCCTCAGAGAAATTAGGTTTGGATGGTTGAAAGGACCCTGAATTAGAAGGTCCTGCCTCAGGGGTAGAGACCATGGTGGACAGGACGACATGTCCACTAGGTCTGCATACCAGGTCCTGCGTGGCCACGCAGGCGCTATCAGAATCACTGATGCTCTCTCCTGTTTGATCCTGGCAATCAGTCGATGTAGCAACGGAAAGGGTGGAAACACATAAGCTATGTTGAAAACCCAAGGGGCTGCTAGTGCATCTACCAGCACCGCTCCTGGGTCCCTGGACCTGGATCCGTAACAAGGAAGCTTGGCGTTCTAGCGAGATGCCATGAGATCCAGTTCCGGTTTGCCCCAACGACGAATCAGTTGAGCAAATACCTCCGGGTGAAGTTCCCACTCCCCCGGATGAAAAGTCTGGCGACTTAGAAAATCCGCCTCCCAGTTCTCCACGCCTGGGATGTAGATCGCTGACAGGTGGCAAGAGTGAGACTCACTCTGCCCAGCGAATTATCTTCGAGACTTCCAACATCGCTAGGGAACTCCTGGTTCCCCCTTGATGATTGATGTAAGCCACAGTCGTGATGTTGTCCGACTGAAATCTGATGAACCTCAGTGTTGCCAAGCTAGAAGAGCATTGAATATTGCCCTTAATTCCAGAATGTTTATTGGGAGGAGTTTCTCCTCCTGAGTCCACGATCCCTGAGCCTTCAGGGAGTTCCAGACTGCACCCCAGCCTAGTAGGCTGGCATCTGTTACAATCGTCCAATCTGGTCAGCGAAAGGTCATTCCTTTGGACAGATGAACCCACGACAACCACCAGAGAAGAGAATCTCTGGCCTCCTGGTCCAGATTTAGTAAAGGGGACAGATCTGAGTAATCCCCATTCCACTGACTTAGCATGCATAGTTGCAGCGGTCTGAGATGCAGGCGCGCAAATGTCCATTGCCGCGACCATTAAGCCGATTACTTCCATGCACTGAGCTACTGATGGGCTTGGAATGGAGTGAAGGACACGGCAAGCATTGAGGATTTTTGATAACCTGGACTCCGTCAGGTAAATCTTCATCTCTACAGAATCTATAAGAGTCCCTAGAAAGTGAACCCTTGTGAGTGGTGACAGAGAACTCTTTTCTATGTTCACTTTCCACCCATGCGACCTTAGAAATGCTAGAACTATCTCTGTATGAGACTTTGCATTTTGAAAGCTTGACGCTTGTATCAGAATGTCGTCTAGGTACGGAGCCACCGCTATCCCTTGCGGTCTTAGTACCGCCAGAAGTGAGCCCAGAACCTTTGTAAAAACTCTCGGGGCCGTAGCTAACCCGAAGGGAAGAGCTACAAACTGGTAATGCCTGTCTAGAAAGGCAAACCTTAGGTACCGATAATGATCTTTGTGAATCGGTATGTGAAGGTAGGCATCCTTTAAGTCCACTGTGGTCATATACTGACCCTCTTGGATCATGGGTAGGATGGTTCGAATAGTTTCCATTTTGAACGATGGAACCCTTAGGAATTTGTTTAAGATCTTCAGGTCCAAGATTGGCCTGAAGGTTCCCTCTTTTTTGGGAACCACAAACAGATTTGAGTAAAAACCTTGCCCTTGTTCCGTCCGCGGAACCGGGTGGATCACTCCCATTACTAAGAGGTCTTGTACACATCGTAGAAATGCCTCTTTCTTTATTAGGTTTGTTGACAGATGAAATCTCCCTTGTGGAGGAGAAGTTTTGAAGTCCAGAAGGTATCCCTGAGATATGATCTCCAACGCCCAGGGATCCTGGACATCTCTTGCCCAAGCCTGGGCGAAGAGAGAAAGTCTGCCCCCCACTAGATCCGTTTCCGGATAGGGGGCCCTTTCTTCATGCTGTCTTAGGGGCAGAAGTAGGTTTTCTGGCCTGCTTGCCCTTGTTCCAGGACTGGTTGCCTTTCCAACCCTGTCTGTAACGAGTAGCAGTTCCTTCCTGTTTTGGAGCGGAGGAAGTTGATGCTGCTCCTGCCTTGAAATTACGAAAGGCACGAAAATTAGACTGTTTGGCCTTTGATTTGGCCCTGTCCTGAGGAAGGGTGTGGCCCTTACCTCCAGTAATGTCAGCAATAATCTCTTTCAAGCCGGGCCCGAATAAGGTCTGCCCTTTGAAAGGAATATTAAGCAATTTAGAAGTCACATCTGCTGACCAGGATTTAAGCCATAGCGCTCTGCGTGCCTGGATGGCGAATCCGGAGTTCTTAGCCGTTAGTTTGGTTAAATGCACCACGGCATCCGAAACAAATGCATTAGCTAGCTTAAGTGTTCTAAGCCTGCTCAAAGTCTCATCCAATGGTGCTGTGCGAACTGCCTCTTCCAGAGACTCGAACCAGAATGCCGCTGCCGCAGTGACTGGCACAATGCATGCAAGGGGCTGTAATATGAAACCTTGTTGAACAAACATTTTCTTAAGGTAACCTAACTTTTTATCCATTGGATCTGAGAAAGCACAACTATCTTCCACCGGGATAGTGGTACGCTTAGCTAAAGTAGAAACTGCTCCCTCCACCTTAGGGACCGTCTGCCATAAGTCTCGTGTGGTGGCGTCTATAGGGAACATTTTTCTAAATATCGGGGGAGGGGAAAAAAGGCACACCGGGTCTATCCCACTCCTTGGTAATAATCTCTGTAAGCCTTTTCGGTATAGGAAAAACGTCAGTACACACCGGCACTGCATAGTATCTATCCAGCCTACATAATTTCTCTGGGATTGCTACCGTGTCGTAATCATTCAGAGCCGCTAACACCTCCCCTAGCAATACACGGAGGTTCTCAAGCTTAAATTTAAAATTTGAAATTTCTGAATCCGGTCTCCCCGGATCAGATCTGTCACCCACAGAATGAAGCTCACCGTCCTCATGTTCTGCAAACTGTGACGCAGTATCAGACATGGCTCTTGAGTCATCGGCGCGCTCTGTCCTTAACCCAGAGCTATCGCGCTTGCCTCTTAACTCGGGCAAATTAGATAATACTTCTTTCATAACATTAGCCATATCATGTAAAGTGATTTGTAAGGGCCTTGGTGTACTTGAAGGCCTTGAAGTACTTGGCGTTACAATCTCACGCACCTCCGGAGCGGGAGACGAAGGTACTGACACGTGAGGAGAGTTAGGCGGCATAACTTCCCCCTCGTCTGGTGATAATTTCTTTACCGGTAAAGACTGACTTTTATTCAAAGTAGCATCAATACAATTGGTACACATATTTCTATTGGGCTCCACATCGGCTTTTAAACATAATGAACAAGCAGATTCCTCTGTATCAGACATGTTTAAACAGACTAGCAATGAGGCTAGCAAGCTTGGAAAATTCTATACCAAAAAAACTTTTCAAGTAATACAGAAAAACGTTAGTTATAGCAAACAATTTTTAGCAGAAAAAACGCATGAAATTAGAGTATTGCACCCACTAGCAAAAGGATGACTAACCCCTCAATATCCAAAACGACGGATAATCAATTTAGATTTAACGCTTTTATCACAGTCAAACACACTGTCACAGGTCTGCTGTGACTGATTACCTCCCTCAAAAACGAATTTTGGAGACCCCTGAACTCTGAGACGTCCTGGATCAAGGAGGAAGAAGCAGGAAGACTGCTAGAATTTTAACTGCGCAACAAGGCGCTAACAAAAGGTCCCTCCCACTCATATTATGACAGTGGGAGACCTGAAATAACGGTCTCTATGCCGAATATACGTTAGCCATGTGGAAAAAGATCAGCCCAAAGATTTATCACCAAAGTACCTCACAAAACGATTAACATACCAGTAAACGTTTTAAAATAAACATTTCAAGTGTCATGTAAAGCTATCACTAAGCCTGCTACCAGTCGCTTCTACTGCAGTTAAGGCTCATACATTATTTCAGTATTAACAGAATTTTCTCAGTCAAATTCTAGTCCCTAGAAAATAACTCTACTGCGTATACATTTACCAGCCTGATACCAGTCGCTACTACTGCATTTAAGGCTGTACTTACATCATATGGGTATCAGCAGTATTTTCTTAGTCAATTCCAATCCTAGAAAATATGTACTGCACATACCTCATTTGCAGGGGACCCCGCATGCTATTCCCTTTTCTGAAGTTACCCCACTCCTCAGAATGCTGGAGAACAGCCAGTGGAACTTAGTTACGCCTGCTAAGATCATAGAAAAACGCAGGCAGATTCTTCTTCTAAATACGGCCTGAGAGAAAAAAACAGCACACTCCGGTGCCATTTAAAATAACAAACTTTTGATTGAAGAATAATTAAGTAAAAAACTCCAACTCCTCTCGCGACCTCCTCCTTTGTTGAGGGTTGCAAGAGAATGACTGGATATGACATGTGAGGGGAGGAGCTATATAGCAGCTCTGCTTGGGTGATCCTCTTGCAACTTCCTGTTGGGAAGGAGAATATATCCCATAAGTAATGGATGACCCATGGACTGAACACACTTAACAAGAGAAATAAGTGTTGGTTATCTTTTTAAACAATTTTGAAGTGCCGAGTTTCTTTTTAAGGTAATAAAAGAATCATCTAGAAATAATCATACTGGTCTAAGGTAAAGTCAATGTTGCAATACAAGATTATTAAAGATTAATACAGCATGTGCTGTACACAAAAATAAGGCGGCAGCTAATGTGGACGTTTGCGATACTGCAAAACAAACTACAATATTTAAAAAAAAAAAAAAACATTGGTAATTTCTTTATACATGGAAAACTAATTTTCCTTAGTTACACAGCACAAGGATAATCCTAGTGACACATCCCTTCTACAAAGTTTCTATAGTGAATATTCAAGTATGGGATACATTGTGCATATCCAGTGTAAACACCTAAACAGTGCATTTGTAAACATTAAGTACCTAGCAGCATTCTACCCTACAGAGAACATGCAAACCCCATACCTGTGAGCCGCATCTGGGTCGGCCTTGCGATGGGAGCGCTTTGGTTTCAGAATATGCTGTCTGTTGCTCCCAGACAACCGCTCAGGCTGGTAAATGTTGCCTAGAGATTGTGTTTCTAGTCTTGGTGCTTCTGTCCTTGTTCTGCAAAAGGAAAACTATATAAGTAATCATAATATACACCACTAAAATTAACAGAAATATGCAGAATACCTACAAGCAATTTAAATTTTCCTACTTTATTAAAACACTTTACAACTTTACAGATAGCACGACATTACTGTTATATAAGTGAATGCATTTTTAATAGACATGAATCAAATACTGCAATCTAAAATGTTAAATAATGAACGCAGTTTATTACTATACATGAGATTAATATTTAAACTTTCCTATAACTCAATACTGAAAATTAAGAGTTTTTCTAATCAGATTGGAAGTGAACATGGCAGGCTTTGCCAGCCTAAATCTGCATCATCTTTTCCTTTTTGGCATTTAAGGAATAATAAAGTCGAAAGTAAACTTGCGTCATTCTGACAAAGTATGTCAATTTTAAAAGGGACAGTCTAGTCCAAAATAAACTTTCATGATTCAGATATAGAATGTAATTTTAACCCCTTAACGACCAAGGACGTACGCCACACGTCCTCAAAAAAATGCAGTTAATGACCGAGGACGTGTGGAGTACGTCCTTGGTCTGGAAAGCAGCTGGAAGCGATCCTGCTCCCTTCCAGCTGCTTTCCGGTTATTGCAGTGATGCCTCGATATGGAGGCATCCTGCAATAACCCCCCTTGGCCATCCGATGCAGAGAGAGCCACTCTGTGGCCCTCTCTGCACCGGACATCGATGGCCGGTATCGTTGGTGGGTGGGAGCCGACTTGGGAGGCGGGTGGGCGGCCATCGGTGAGATCTGGAAGGTGGAGGGGGCGGAGCCTTCGGGGGCACGCGCGTGCACGGGGGGGGGGGGGGGGGGGCGCGAGCGGGTGGGAACCGCTACACTACAGAAATTTTTTTTAAAAGTAAAATGTCAAATAAAAGCATCTAAGGGATCTGGAAGGGGTGGGGGGTTGGTATTGGGGGGGGGGGGGGGGAAGCTACACTACAGAAAAGGGACATTTTTCAATAAAAAAAAGCATATTATTCACTAAAATGGGTACTGGCAGACAGCTGCCAGTACCCAAGATGGCGCACATTAAGTCAGAGGGGGAGGGTTAGAGAGCTGTTTGGTGGGGGATCAGTGAGGTTGGGGGCTAAGGGGGATCCTACACAGAAGCATATGTAAATATGCAAAAAAAAATGCACAAAAAAGCCCAAATTTTCCTTTTATTTTAGTACTGGCAGAGTTTCTGCCAGTACTTAAGATGGCTGGGACATTTGTGGGGTAGGGGAGGGAAGAGAGATGTTTGGGAGGGATCAGGGGGTCTGATGTTTCAGGTGGGAGGCTGATCTTTACACTAAAGCTAAAATTAACCCTGCAAGCTCCCTACAAGCTACCTAATTAACCCCTTCACTGCTAGCCATAATACACGTGTGATGCGCAGCGCCATTTAGCAGCATTCTAATTACCAAAAAGCAACGCCAAAGTCATATATGTCTGCTATTTCTGAACAAAGGGGATCCCAGAGAAGCATTTACAACCATTTGTGCCATAATTGCACAAGCTGTTTGTAAATGATTTCAGTGAGAAACCTAAAATTGTGAAAAATTTAACGTTTTTTTTTTTAATTTGATCGCATTTGGCGGTGAAATGGTGGCATGAAATATACCAAAATGGGCCTAGATCAATACTTGGGGTTGTCTACTACACTACAGCTAAAATTAACCCTAGAAGCTCCCTACATGCTCCCTAATTAACCCCTTCACTGCTGGACATAATACACGTGTGGTGCGCAGTGGCATTTAGCGGCCTTCTAATTACCAAAAAGCAATACCAAAGCCATATATGTCTAATATTTCTGAACAAAGGGGATCCCAGAGAAGAATTTACAACCATTTATGCCATAATTGCACAAGCAGTTTGTAAATAATTTCAGTGAGAAACTGAAAGTTTGTGAAAAAAATTGTGAAAAAGTGAACAATTTTTTGTATTTGATCGCATTTGGCGGTGAAATGGTGGCATGAAATATACCAAAATGGGCCTAGATCAATACTTTGGGATGTCTTCTAAAAAAAAAAAATATATACATGTCAATGGATATTCAGGGATTCCTGAAATATATCAGTGTCCCAATGTAACTAGCGCTAATTTTGAAAAAAAAAATGGTTTGAAAATAGCAAAGTGCTACTTGTATTTATGGCCCTATAAGTTACAAAAAAAGCAAAGAACATGTAAACATTGGGTATTTCTAAACTCAGGACAAAATTTAGAAACTATTTAGCATGGGTGTTTTTTGGTGGTTGTAGATATGTAACAGATTTTGGGGTTCAAAGTTAGAAAAAGTGTGTTTTTTTCCATTTTTCCTCATATTTTATAATTTTTTTTATAGTAAATGATAAGATATGATGAAAATAATGGTATTTTTAGAAAGTCCATTTAATGGCGAGAAAAACGGTATATAATGTGTGGGTACAGTAAATGAGGAAGAGGAAAATTTCAGCTAAACACAAACACCGCAGAAATGTAAAAATAGCCTTGGTCCCAAACGGACAGAAAATGGAAAAGTGCTCTGGTCACTAAGGGGTTAAACAAATATTCCAATTTCCTTTTATCGCCAATTTAGCTTTGTTCTCTTGGTATTCTTAGTTGAAAGCTAAACTTAGTAGGTTCATATGCTAATTTCTAAGTCCTTGAAGGCCGCCTCTTATCTCAGGGCATTTTGACAGTTTTTCACCACTAGAGGGCGTTAGTTCATGTGTGTCATATAGATAACACTGTGCTCACACACGTGGAGTTCCAGGGAGCCAGCTCCGATAGGCTAAAATGGATGTCTGTCAAAAGAACTGAAATAAGGGGCAGTTTGCAGAGGCTTAGATACAAGATAATCACAGAAGTTAAAAGTTTATTAATATAACAGTGTTGGTTGTGCAAAACTGGGGAATGGGTAATAAAGGGATTATCTATCTTTTTCAACAATAAAAATTCTGGTGTAGACTGTCCCTTTAAGACACTTAAACGAATCCGGCTTGCTCCAATCGTTGCGTGCCCTCTTTGGCGTCCTAGCTCGTGAGGTCATGCAACGATTGGAGGAAGTCTGATTCGTCTTCACTGTGCTAAGTACAGCAGGAGCAGCGGGCGAGGATCGCCGGTCTGCTATCCATAAACAAAAGGCAAGTATTTTTAAAAAGCAGCTTCATTGTAAATTTTAATGAATGAAAGAGCATTTTTTAAAAACGGCCACTTATTCATTAAACTTTACATTCACTTAAAAGTGAATGTCAATTTTGATGCTAAAGTGCCAGGTTTTTTAAAAATTTCATTAAAAACAGGGGCACTTTAATTCATCAAAATTTACATTTCACTCCTGTTGTGAAAACAACAAACTTACCTTTTAATCTTGACAGCAGCTCCAGCTTCCTCCGATCCCCGCAAGACATTTCTGACGTCATAAATGGATAGGTCATCCTCCAATCACGCCTTCCCCCGGGGGAATCAGCGTCTGATTCAACGCCGTGATTGGAGGAAGCCGGATTCCTAATTTTAGACCCAGGAAGAGGCTTTGCGACGGGTGGAGGAAACTGGAGCGGCTGTCAAGTTGAAAAGGTAAGTTTTTTTTTCACAACAGGAGTGAAATATAAATTTGATGAATTAAAGTGCCCCTGTTTTTAATCACATTTTTAAAAACTGGAAACTTTAGCATCAAAATTGACATTCACTTAAAGTTTTGTTTTGTTGTTTTCTTTGGATTCTCATTGTTTGGGTGTGTGATATTTTTTATTGCATGTGCTGGTAAAAGAGGCTCCTGGTATTCTTAACATATCCGGACCTTGCAGTTCCATTTGAAACAAAAAAAGAGTTATAAAAAAAAAAAAAAAAAAAATTTAGTTTATTATTTACTGAATAAGCTGTATTTTTATTTCAAGTTTAATACTGTTATACACACTCCATTTTATGTTTCCAATGTAACAAAATGACTATCAATTTTTAAGAGCACTCCAAACTGCACTCCCCCCCCCCCCATTTTTTTCCAAAAAAATCCACGTTCTCTGGAAAGAGATAAAAATTCTTCTCCATGGCTTTAAAATCTCCAGAATTTTACACCTCTAGTTTCAATGTTCTGTACAGGTGAAAACGTGATGTCTGATTAAGCACATATATTACTAGCTCTGCTGAAGAATTTGATCCCACCTTTACTTATAAAGCAAAGCAGAAGGTGGTAGAGGAATATACCAAAAAGGAAACTTTGTATTAAGGAAAATAGAGCAGTAAAATAATCTGTCCCAGAGATCACAACCTATAAATAACGATTATGGTTTTGTTCTGTGCATATATCTGTCTCACTGCTTCTAAAGCACTGACTTTTAATCCCAACTGCAAGTTTACTACAAGTTATTTTGCTGTAGCCTGTGCTCACATAGTTGGCGCGTGTTATCTTTACGGAAATGCCTGAAGATAGAATTTCAGAATCATAAAGGGCATTGCTCTTCTGGGTGCTTTCATTACGAGGGTGGATCTTGCTGCTTTTCAAAGATTTACCTCTGGGGCTTTTTGGAACCTCAAACCGTAATTGTTTTCCCTATCATGTTAATGAACAGGAATCATGTGGTTGCCTCAAATTTAAAAAAAGGCACAAATGGACTAAAATCTGCTATTTAATGAGAGGGTAAATTTTAATGAGAATCCATGCAATAACCCTTTATTATTTATTTATAATCATTTAAAGGGACAGTAAATAAATGTTACATAAATCTATCCAGTGCAAGAGAATGCAACATTTAGCTGAATGGAAAGCTTGTGCAGCAAGCAACTGATGCTTTTTTTTTTTTTTTAAATTGCAGTGCCAAACAGAATGTTGATAAAGGTTAGGCAAGTAAAAGTTTCAGTGAATAACAACTTTTTAAACAGGTAGGTCTACCCTTATGATATATAATTCTGCACATAATGCAACGTTTTTTTTTTTTTTTTTTTTTAATGTTTACTGTCCCTTTAAATGACAAAACTTTTGTTATATTTAATATTTTATTTCATCTTGTGCTTCACATTACTGTATTTATACCTGCACATATACAGAACAAAATGTACATTTTCCTTGTTTGCCAAGTACCTATGACTCAGTTATTAAAAACACCCACTGATTTAACAAATGCTCAACAATGAAAAAAGGAACAGATATATGGCCTGTTGAGGAAAACATTACAGCAGCAAACTAGTCTAGCTGCAGAACTGGAGCTCCACTCTAGACAGGAAACATGTGACCTCCACTCAAAGCTTTTTTTTTTTAATCAACTTTAATGTAACAAACAACCTATAGACAATCATTCTGAAAACTAAACATTTTGCAGCTTTCTTGTTCTTCTTATTGTGCACTCACAGTGGTCTATGCCGATTGTCATTTATAACGTAACCACTGTGAGTGCACATTAAGAATAAGAAAGCTGCAAAATGTGTAGTTTTCAGAATGATTGTCTATAGGTTGTTTGTTACATTAAAGTTGATTAAAATAAAAAGCTTTGAGTGGAGGTCACATGTTTCCTGTCTAGAGTGGTGCTCCAGTCTGCAGCTAGATCCTTCTCAACAATTTGAAAGTAGCCATGTTATAGGTTTGATATTAAATCAAAACTGTAATAACTTAAATTTCATTACACTATTATCAACCATCTGTGTTCTAATTATGCACAGTACCTGAATGCACACTGAAGGCCAGGGGGTGAGTATCCAGATATGACAAATTCTGTGCTTGAAATTTCTCTTCACATTTTAAAACAATAACCCAAAATAATGCAGATTATTCTACCAAAATGACAGTGGCAAGCCTTGATTGGCTCATTCAAATAAAACAAGTAGTGGGGTGAAATTGCATACTCTTTCTAAATCATAAAATTATTTATTTTTTTGTGTCCCTTTAATTATGGCAAGACTACAGAAATATCTTGTATTAACAATATGCTACATATCCCTTGGACCAGGGCTCAGCAAACTTTTTTCTGTATAAGGGAGAGGCAGTAAATATCTTAGGCTTGGCGGGCCAAAAGGAAAAAAACAAGGATATTACGTAGAAAGTTCTACAACAACAGAGAACAATTCCACAAATATCTATTGATACAATTCAATGTGACATACAGAATAAACAAACTTAATGTGTTTGCAGTCTCTCACTTTTTGTAAATTTCTGCAGCAATGAGGTTTGCTTTCAAATGTTTTCATTTTTCTAACCGTTTTTCCTTTGAGTTCATAATGCCACACACATTCTTCTGTCACAACTACACAACTCTGCTTTGTAGCATGAAAGAAGACAATATATAACAAAATAAGAGTGGCTATGTTCCAATACTATTTATGGACAATGAAATTTGAATTATATAATTGTCATCTGCCATGAAACATTCTTTTGACAATATGTAAAAATCATCCTAAGCTCGCAGGCCGTACAAAAATAGACAGCCGGCCTGATTTAGCCTCGGACTATAGTTTGCCTACCCCTGCATTGGACCAATTAATCCGACGTGAACCTAATTAAGCAAATAACCTGAAACTGTATAGTAGGTTCTGTCTGTGGTAAAGTTACTTACTTCCTAAGTATGACAACAGCACGTCTTTCTTTGATGTCTTGCGGTCGGATACAGTGGGTAATTTCATCTGCTGCGTATCCACTGCAAGAAAACAAAGGTAACAGTTACAATGTATTATTATTAAAAGTCACTTGAACATACAATACTTCAGTAAGAGGAAATGCATTACTGTATTCACATTTCTACTCTACTAGTTTATCAGAGAGCTATTAACACCTTAAAACCAGGGTTTGACAACATTTTTTCAAAATCTACATCTGTTTGGAGGCATAATTGATTTATACACATATTCTACTAACCTCAGATAAATTAATGGAAAAAAGGTGTTGAGAATAAGTAAAATGAGCCAATTATCTATATTTATTATTGTGTGGACCAGTAACTTTCGCCTCCTGACAGGAGCATTATTATTATGATACTCTCAACCCTGTATGCCTGTGAGGTTCCAACGCACATGGAAACAAAGCCCTAGTACGGCTTAACCAGTAAAGTATTAACGCTACATGCTTTATCGGAATCATCAATATGACGAGGATCGTCCAGGAGCCCGGTCTAAGCAGCACTTTACACACCCAATAGTTACACTTCTCCCCAGAAAATGTAACAAAACACGAGTTAGCGAAAAAAGGAGATTGTGAGAGGCGCTCAGTGGCAGTCTGCTCTTCACTACTAGTATTGTTCAAGAAAAATTAAAGGGTGCGAATCAATTTTGCAATAAGTATATTACCCACTTGGAATGACAGTTATATATCAAGTGTATGTCAGCATTGAATTGTATATTTGTATCAATTGTTTCTGACTTAGCTTTTAAAACAGTATCTAATTATTAATTTGTGTTTAGACACCTTATATTTTTAGCTACAATTAGAGTGTGTATGATTGTTCAATTTTAAACTTTTTTTTTTAAACACCGTAAAAAAACTAAATATATATATATATCCGAATATTTTCGGTTGGATATCCTTGTGTGTAAATAAGTATTTTAAAGCACATATGCTTTGGGGAACTTAGTTTTTTGTCTTATCTTGAACGATACTAGTAGTGAAGAGCAGACTGCCACTGAGCGCCTCCCACAATCTCCTTTTTTTGTTATCGGAATCATGCAAGTTTCATTTTGCCTTTCCTATCCCTTTAAATCAGACTCGCTAAGGTGCTCTTTTTGTCTTTGTGGTTGCCAGGTTGATATATAGACCTGGGTATTTGTATGGTCATAAGCTGTGTTGACCTACTGGCTACAACAAAAAATGGACCTTGGTAGCTTGTCATATGCAGTCCTCAGCAGTTTCTTTCCACTGTGTGCTGAGAGGTCCTGATGTCTAGTGCAGCCTGCCAATCTGTATGGGTCCATGGTGTGACTAATGCAGCACCCAGAGTCTTAACACGCACAACATGCCAAAAACCACTGCACTATTGGTCAAAAGCTTTATACAAAACTCACACCACAACCAGTTATTCTAGGAGCTGCTATTTACCAGCCCACTGTGCTCTTTGACACCATGGTCTCATCCTATGCTCAGCTATTTCACAAAATGTATCCAGCCTTGGACAAGGACCCTACCAGAGCAGAAGAGAACAGCAAGTGGCATGGCCCTGAAGGAAAATGGCCTCCAAAATAAAAAGTACTGTGGCTGAAATTGCGAGAAGCATTTTCTACTGTACAAATAAAAAGCAGTATGGCAATAGCAAAGGGCTGTCAAACCCAGGTGCCAGGCCTATTTTTTAAAACGACACCCTTGGTGCTTAGGTTCACAAACTGGACAATTATAAGATGAATCATCTAAGCTGTTCTCAGTTGAAACAAGTTCATGTTTTGCTAAGGGATGCGATTTGTCCCATAAACAAGATCTTTGGAATTAAACTATGTAGGCATGAACGGTTGCGCAACACAAAATTTCCAAAGAAAACACTATTAGTTTAACAGGATGTCCCTACAGTATCTCATTGAAAGGAGGGGCTGACAAATTTAGATCCACATATCAACTTGTGACATTAGATGACCATTAAAAATAGAGTAGAATTGTATAATCAATACTATACATTCTATAAACATAGTACTGGGGTTATTCCTTGCCTCCCTCTAGTCAGTGCCGCCATGCTGAAATTTTATCTTTCACTACATTCCTGTGCGGATGTGTGTGCACATGTGCAGCAACTCTATTTCAGATACCTGCAGTGAAACCTAGGTTACAAAACGGCAGCAACCATAATTAGAGGGAGGAGCATGAAATATACTTGGTGTTTAATGTCCCTATAGAAAGACAATGCAATGGCACATCAATCTGCCTATTTAAAATTCAGAGTTTCTCCTGACAAAGTTTGATTGATAATGGAAATAAATTGAAAAGTTTAGTTTTTTTAGGGCATGCTATCTGAATAATCATTTAATGTTGGCATTTATGTCCATTTAAATAAAACTGAACATTGGGAACAAGAAGTGAAACCAAGAGCCATAAATATGAGTTATGAAGTCAGCTACATCAAGACATGATACAAGTAATGATACAAGATCAGATTTCAGATACCTCTGCTTTCTATTTATGGCAACATAGAAAGTAAGAAGGGCTTCCCAAAAGCACTTGTCAGACTATGCCTACTTAGGAGTTTAGGCTTTAAAGTAACATGAAAGTCAAAATTAAACTTTTCATGGATAAGATAGAGAATGCAGTTTTAAGAGACTTTGAATTACTTCTATTATCAAATTTAATTTGTTCTCTTGGTATCCTTAAATGAAAAGCATACCTAGGTAGGCTATGGTGCTGTAATACACAACAGAGCTAGGTACTTATAAAAGGACACCCCCCCCCCCCCGAGAATATAAAAGGGTTAGTTAATGCAATTTTTTTTTTTTTTTTTTAAAATAGCCAAACCCACCATTTGCCTTATTAGGAGCTAATGTGGGCTTTAGTCCAGACAAGGCTATCCACCGCTATTAAGTTATTACAAAGTACAATGTTTTGCAGTTATCATATAAAGCCAAATAGGGGCAGATATGTAGCATGATTTGCCTTGAGAAGTTATCACAGGGCATTTCAAGTTCCGAGAATTAGAAATTGCTGAACTTTCAGAAGTAAATTACATGAGGAGCAAAATAAATAATGAAAATAATATATTGTGAATTTGTTTCATTATGCATAAGTACATATTTTATATACAAATATCAATGTGTTTACTGCCCTTTTAAATGTTCAACATATGTTTACAAAATGTATTGCGCAGAGTAGCAAATAGAATACTCTGTGGTTAAAGGGACACTGAACCCAAATGGTTTCTTTCGTGATTCAGATAGAGCATGCAATTTTAAGCAACTTTCTAATTTACTCCTATTATCAATTTTTCTTCGTTCTCTTGCCATCTTTATTTGAAAAAGGCATCTGGACAGCACTTTTTTTTTTTATTTATTGGATTGGATATTGAATTTATCCACCAATCAGCAAGGACAACCCAGGTTGTTGACCAAAAATGGACCGGCAGCTAAACTTACATTCTTGCATTTCAAATAAAGATACCAAGAGAATAAAGAAAATTTGATATTAGGAGTAAAATTAGAAAGTTGCTTAAAATGTCATGCTCTGATTCACAAAAGAAAAAAAATTGGGTTCAGTGTCCCTTTAATGAGCATACAGTCCTGGTACAATAGCAAAACTGGGATTATTTACAATTGGGTTATAAAACCACTGAGTATTAACTACAAATTTGATCTATTTTGAGAGCCTCATAACTATTTTAAGCACAACATTTGAAAAACGTGTTTGTCCAGTTCTGACGCTTAATCTAGATTAATCCTCAATTTAACACATAGTAATTGCTATGACCTCTGGATTACATAAATACTAATAAGGTTATTCAATATTCCATAAACCAGAGCAGTAGCCACTAATCCTACTTGTCAGTAGAAGGGTATGAAAATTACTAGGATAGTAATAAAGAGAAGGTGCATCTATGCTAGAGTTGTTTGACTTGTGGTTTATGTAAATGTCTCAGTGGTTTGCAAATCAGAAAATTACAGAGAAATGTGTGACTAACATTTAAAACCCTTTGATTGCCAGGGTGAGTGGCAACACATGACTGGCAGCCTACAAATTTAATCAGGACTTAAAAGGCCAGAAACCACATCATTTCCTAACATTTTGTGTGTTATCCTTTATACCAGGGGTCGACAGATATAAATACTAGGTGCCAGTGGCTCCAAGGTTTGTCGAGCCCTCCTTTATAAAGTTATATATAATTATTCCTAGCACGTAAAATATGTATTGCTGGATTCCGATTATTCTTGCAGCCTCCTTATTTGAATTTGTCACCCCAGTTAATTTCTTTACAGTGGCACACACCACCTGTATCAGGGCACTAGCCACAAGCAACCAAAATAATTAGATATGTGAATAATAACGCAGTGCTTGACAAATGTGTTTAAAAATTAGGAGCCAGTAAGAATATTTAGGAGCCAGGCATATTTTTAGGAGCCAGACCGTTGGATTTGTATATAGACATATGGAGAATAACCCAAAAAGTTAGGAGCCAGGGGTAAAATTCTAGGAGCCAGTGGCTACCAGGCTCCTGGGTTTGTCGAGCCCTGCAATAACGTATTGCTTAAAGGGCCATAATACCCAAATGTTTAAACACTTGAAAGTGATGCAGTATAGCTGTAAAAAGCTAACTAGAAAATATCTCCTGAACATCTCTATGAAAAAAAGAAAGATATTTAACCTCAAAAGTTCCTCAGTAGCCACCTCCCATTGTAAAGAATTTCTAAGCAGCATTTTAGTGTGTCTGTCCTGGGACAGCTGAAAGGATGAGCCTCATGAACTCTCATATTATTTCACCAATCAGGTAAAGGAAGCTTACTATGAAATCTCATGAGAGTTAAGTCAAATCTCATGAGATCACAGTAAGAGTTCATGACCTCAGCACTGCTGATGCTGATTGGCTGCTGTTCATTTCTTCATTTTTTTTTTATTTTTTTTTACCTGCAGCTGGGAGCAGGTGAAGTATAACTTTTTACACAGAACTTACTCTGCTGAGCTGAGGAAATTGTGAGGTAAAACATCTTCCTTTTTTACATAGAGATGCTCAGGTGATATTTTCCTGTCAGCTTTTTACTGCATCAGTTTCAAGTGATTTAGCATATGAGTATTATGTCCCTTTAAGTGCTAATGTTATGGAGGTTATAATGCCAAGGCTTGACCAATCTTGGTGGCAGGCCTACTAGAAATGTTTGTCCTTTAGATACAAACGTTTTATTTATGCCAAATACTGTATATGCCTGATGAAGTACAGCGCTATTTGCAAGAACAAAACTTGTCAGATCAATTATAAATGCACACATAATGCTCTACATTTTACTTTATTCAAATGCATGTTTTATACTTAAATAATTTTTACATTTTGGAGATTCCCTCTGTTAACACATGTTGTACTCCAAAATACAACAAACAAAAACCTTGGCTGACTACAGAGTCTTGCTGGCTTCTAAATTCCATATAAATCTACAATACCGTGAACCTGTGATTTAAAAAAAAAAAAAAAAACAGAACCCAAGATCCAACATTGTAGCGCCAGGAGTCAAGTTATTTGCATTTGCCATTTCTGATTAGATACACAAGACACTATGGGTCGATTCTGAAGCTGTGGCGGACAGGGGCACACATACGCGCCTCTGGCGTGCTGAATTCCGCTGCCGGAATTCAGCATTGCATACGAGAGCTATTTTGCACTTGCGTGCAATCCGCCCCTTGCCCGCACACAGCCAATCACATGCGGGCAGGAGCTGTTAATCTCCCCGGTTGGACAAGACCAGGGAGATTGAAAACCGCCACTGAACCCAATTTTTTTTTCTTTCAGGATTCAGATAGAGCATGCAATTTTAAGTAACTTTCTAATTTACTCCTATTATCAATTTTTCTTCAATATCTTGGTATCGTTATTTGAAATGCAAGAATGTAAGTTTAGATGCCGGCCCATTTTTGGTGAACAACCTGGGTTGTTCTTGTCGATTGGTGGATAAATTAATATATTATTAATTACCAATAAAAAAGTGCTGTCAAGCATTCTGAACCAAAAGAAAGCTTAGATGCCTTTTTCAAATAAAGATAGCAAGAGAACGAAGAAAAATTTATAATAGGAGTAAATTAGAAAGTTGCCTAAAACTGCATGCTCTATCTGAATCACAAAAGAAAAAACATTTGGGTTCAGTGTCCCTTTAAGGAAGCTCTGATGACTGCTGTTTGTTAAATACAGACTGCAGGTTTTCTTGTAAGAACCTGCAGTTGTAGGCAGACGAAGCCTGCCGAGGGGTTTGATAAATCGACCCCTAAAAGTACATGTATATAAATAAAGGGAGCTGAATCACAGCAGTATTTCTGTATTGTTGGGAAATTACTGGTCCTTATCAAACGCCAACATGTTTCTGTATGCACCAACTGTGTGCAGTCTAACTAAAGTATGTTTGGGCCTAGAAAAAAGGTAATATTCTAGGGGCAAATATTAGACGGTTTTAAATAAAAATAAAATTTAAAGAAAAAAGCCTTGTCTACTGCAGCAACATGCTAAAATCAGCTTCTTCAAATAAGACAAGTGAATGGGGGACTATGACCACTAAAAAGCATTGCAGCTAACCAGATATCCGTGTATTCATAAACGTTTCTACTTTACGTAATTAATGAACAAAGTTAGGTCCCTTTAAATTTGCAGAGCTCAAGCCAAAGTATTTTATGGTCAAATACAGTATTTAGAAACAACTATTTCTTAGATCTCACAAGTCCGTGAGTTATATTTTGAATTTATATGTACCAGTAATGGCTAACTTTAGCACCCTTGATGTTTCGGAAATACAGTACATTTCCCATGATGCTCAACTAGACTGCAGAGGGTCTAAGAATCATGGGAAATGTAGTTTTATAACATCTGGCGTACCAAGGTTAGCCATTGTTGATATTACACACGTGTACAGGGGTGGAAAAAAAATATTACTATATAGTTTACTAATCAGAGGTTAAGAGATACTAACCCACTCAATGTTAAAGCTAGGGGAATTTTTATTTTTAAAAAGTCAAAATATGTACTCATCCACGGATAGTGGAAATTTCAAGCCATGTATCTCTCCATTACTATGTTATTTTTGTTTAAGAGATATCTAGATAGGTAGCGTGCACATTTCTGGAGTACTACAGAACAGAAAACATTCCTGCCCCCTACTGTTCTTGGAAATGTATAACC
>NC_069509.1:76963144-76973144 GCF_027579735.1 Bombina bombina
GGACAGTGAGTACCTATTTGTTTCTTTTTAGATTAGGATTTTTTTGGGCTAGAAAAAGAGCTGATTGCCCTTTTAAAGGCAGTGAAAGAGCTGAATGCCCTTTTAAGGGCAATGCACATACAAATGTCCCTTTAGGGGCAATGGGTAGTTTAGTTTCTTTTAGTGTAAGCTTTTTTTATTTTGGGGAATTTGGTGGGTGGGGGGTTTTTACTTTTAAGGGGGACTTTTTTTTAGAGGTAAAAGAGCTGTTTAACTTAGGGCAATGCCCTACAAAAGGCATTTTAAGGGCTATTGGTAGTTAAGGGCTATTGGTAGTTTAGTATTAGATTACGGGGTGTTTTTATTTGGGGGAGTATTTTTATAGGGGTATTGGTTTAGGTTTAATTTTTTTGTTCTGGATTGCTTTGTTCTTTCTTTTTTTTCTGTCATTTTACTTTTTTATTTTTTGTAAATTTAGCTTGAGGGTTTGTATTTTTTCAACATAGACTGCCTAACTAGAAATGATACGATACACATGATACAGTTACTCACTGACCTCCAGGCTACAGCAGGACTACAAACCAATGTGCTACTGAGCATTCATTTTTTTTCTTTGCTTTTCCTGAACACACTCAAAATATATTAAATGGGGCACTTTCAACCTTTATATATCAGCAACCACTTCTTGTTTTTTCACCAAATGAAAATAAAACACCTACTAGAAAATAAACTCTGTCTGCTTTTCAAATATCGATTTATATATATATTTATTTATACTTTATATATAATATTGTTTTTATGTTTTCTCATTGATAAAAGATATGGAATAGGTACTCTTTTTCAACACTTAATAACTTTGAAATTGAATTGATTATTTTTAGTTTCAGTTCACTAATGGTACTCACTGTCAAAGTCCAAAAAAGCTTGTTCACTCAATTTAAAGTTAAAAGCACCTAAAAAAATTAGGTTTAATTGGATACTAAACCCAAATGTTTTCTTTCGTGATTCAGATAGAGCATGCAATTTTAAGCAACTTTCTAATTTACTCCTATTATCAATTTTTCTTCGTTCTCTTGCTATCTTTATTTAAGCATTTAAAATCTTTTTAAGCATTTTAGGTTCAGCACCCTGCATAGCGCTTGCTTATTGGTGGCTACATTTGGCCACCAATAAGCAAGCGTAACCCAGGTTCTAAACCAAAAATGGCCTGGCTCCTAAGCTTTACATATCTGCTTTTTTAATACAGATAGCAAGATAAAGAAGAAAAATTGATATTAGGAATAAATTAGAAAGTTGCTTAAAATTGCGTGCTCTCTTTGAATCATTAAAACAATAAATTGGGTTTAGTATCCCTTTCACATTAGACAGTGGCAAGCTACATCAAATGTGTGAGATGTGTGTAAATACGTATGAATGCTGGGGTTATTAAAGGGACAGTAAACACCATGAGATTTTATAATTTTTTATTTAATTATTACATGCTCTGTTTTAAATAAGAGAGGCTGGATGGTCTGTGCCCAGGTGCTGGCTGGCAGAGAGAGGCTGCATGGTCTGTGACCAGGTGCTGGCTGGCAGAGAGGGGCTGGCTGGTCTGTGACTAGGTGCTGGCTGGCAGAGAGAGGCTGGCTGGTCTGTGACCAGGTGCTGGCTGGCTGAGAGAGGCTGGCTGGTCTGTGACCAGGTGCTGGCTGGCAGAGAGAGGCTGGCTGGTCTGTGACCAGGTGCTGACTGGCAGAGAGAGGCTGGCTGGTCTGTGACCAGGTGCTTGCTGGCAGAAAGAGGCTGGCTGGTCTGTGACCAGGTGCTGGCTGGCAGAGAGAGGCTGGCTGGTCTGTGACCAGGTGTTGGCTTGCAGAGAGAGGCTGGCTGGTCTGTGACCTGGTGCTGGCTGGCAGAGGGAGGCTGGCTGGTCTGTGACCAGGTGCTGGCTGGCAGTGAGAGGCTGGCTGGTCTGTGACCAGGTGCTGGCTGGCAGAGAGAGGCTAGCTGGTCTGTGACCAGGTGCTGGCTGGCAGAGAGAGGCTGGCTTGTCTGTAACAGGTGCTGACTGGCAGAGAAAGGCTGGCTGGTCTGTGACCAGGTGTTGGCTGGCAGAAAGAGGCTGGCTGGTCTTTGACCAGTTGCTCGCTGGCAGAGAGAGGCTGTCTGGTCTGTGACCAGGTGCTGACTGGCAGAGGGGGCTGGCTGGTCTGTGACCAGATGCTGGCTGGCAGAGAGAGGCTGGCTGGTATGTAACCAGATGCTGGCTGGCAGAAAGAGGCTGGCTGGTCTGTGACCAGGTGCTGGCTGGCAGAGAGAGGCTGGCTGGTCTATGACAAGGTTTTGGCTGGCAGAGAGAGGCTGGCTGGTCTGTGACCAGATGCTGGAAGACAGAAAGAGGCTGGCTGGTCTATGACCAGGTGCTGGCTGGCAGAGAGAGGCTGGCTGGTCTGTGACAAGGTTTTGGCTGGCAGAGAGATGCTGGCTGGTCTGTGACCAGGTGCTGGCTGGCAGAGAGAGACTGGGAAGAGAGAGAGAGACGCAGAAGATGGCACATAGCATACCTCAGAGATGTTGTCTACACTGAGCTATTCAGAAAGGACATGACTTGCACCTTGTTGGCATAGTGATCTCTGCCTCGGACTTGCTGGATGCTGAAGATAGTATATAGCACCCTTCAGAGCTCTCTGTGCAGGATGTAGAAGATGGCACATAGCATTCCTCAGAGATGATGTCTACACTGAGCTCTTCTGAAACATCAAAGAAGACTGATCGCAAGGAGCATGATTTGCAGCTTGTTGGTTCACTGAGCTCCTCTTCATCAAATATGTAAGCTGGAATGGAGACGACATCATAAAATCCTGGCAGTTGATTTAGAAGCCAAGGATGCCTTAAAGCCTGCTCTGGAGTCATTCGTAAATTAGGGTCCCATTCCAAACATCCTTTCAAAAATTTCAAAAACAGTGGATCATCACAGCCATTCAGTGCAACTCCCCATTCTCTACTTCCAGGTGGACCTCTGAATTTGCCTGGGAAAGAATAACTACCATTGAGTTTTACAGAGCCGTCTTGTGAGTATGTAATATTACAATATTTAGGGTAACCTTTCTTACTGAAAAAATGGTTAACTCTTTTTGATGAATCCATCAGCGACTGAGGTGGCATCCCCAATAACTCTAGTATACATGCCAACTGATCGTACTCATCTTCACTATAAAAGAGTGGCACACCAGTAAATAGCTCTGCCATAGTGCATCCAAGGCTCCACATATCCATTGGCATTCCACAATCAGCACCGAGAATTACTTCTGGTGCTCGGTAGTAGAGTGTCTGAATCCAAGGTTCAACATCCTCACCATCATACCGGCTGAAACCAAAATCAATTACTTTAATTTCACTTCTGGAAGGTTGTTTCAATATAATATTTTCTGGTTTTAGGTCACAATGCATGATTTTACTTTTGTGCAAACCATTCAAGCAGTTCAAAGTGGAATAAGTGAAATCACACACTAAAGGTAAGCTGAAACCTTGTTCTGTTTTATCTATCTGATCTTGAAGGCTCATGTATAATAGCTCAAATGTCATGCAGACATGATTTCGAAAAGTAAAGTTATCCAGAATATGTATCACATTCATTTTATTATCCTTGTCTTGTTTCCTGAGGACTTCCAAAATTTGGATTTCACGGGCAGCTAGATGACAAGCTGTTTCATTATTCCTAACCATTTTTAATGCCACGTGTTGCTGTAGCTTATGATCATAGACCTTGGCAACTTGACCAAATCCTCCTCTCCCAATGGCTGTTAGAAATTCATATCTGTATGCAATATGGCCATTAGGTATGTGCAGGTAAAACCCTCTTTTATCATCAAAACCTCTGTTATTTGGGTCATTAAATGTATTAAATGTATGTTGATGTTTATCTGCATTTTGACCCACAAAAAAGATTTCAGTGTAATTAAAAATTTCAAGATGTTCAAAAGAGGTTAGCATATCCTTGTAGCATGCTATTGCTTGTCCAGGTGTTAATGAGTGCCTTTCTAAGCTTGATGAGTGCCTTTCTAAGCTTGAAGTTGAGGGACCTGCATTACAAGTTGACTCTTCTTGGTGTTGTTTACTCTCAAGGCCATAGTTATGATCGTTGACATTTTCTGTGCCATTTGTTAGTGCTCCATTTTCAAGTTCCTGTTGAATAGTGTCTTCAATCACACTGTTTGCAATATCAACGTTTCCTATGCAAGAAACTGTCTGTCTAAATCTCTTCCAAAGTCTCCTAAAAACATTGGGTCTGTTTTGTGTTGAAGGCTTTGATCTTCTCAAGAAGCGGCAGCTGAAGAATGGAAAGCGTATGCATGCCGTATCCTCATCAAAACTGTTGGTTGTATTTCCAGTCACAGTAGATGTGACAGACTCAGGTTGCTCAACACTATTACATTGCCCATCCATTTCCTGTCAGTAATCAAGTAAGTATTTGTAGACCTAAAGGCTGAGTTTGCTTTTTCCTACTCTATTGTTATTATGATGTCATAACACTGCACTATATTGCATTGTCATAGTAGATCAGATTCCAATTCAGCTTTGTCTACACATTCCACAGCAACAATGCAGCTATGTTACAGTTATGATATCATAAATGGCAAAGGGTTGCAGCATAAGTGATAACTCTTCTAGCAGGGCAATGTACACCTGCATATACAATATGTAACTCCTTCCACACATATATTGCCCCATTTAATTAAACAAACCTAGAGCCCCCTACTGGTCAATATAATTGCAAGACATACCCTTGAAAAAGTATTTTAATCATTGAAACATTGACAAATCCATTTTCATGTTCATTACCTTTGGTTTCATAGTATCCAGTTAAAATATCCAATAAGCCTTAGGTTACTTTAGAACATGTTCCCTATCACATTCCCCATCTCAATCTGTGCATTCATTATTTGATATCTCAGTTGCCTTACAGAATAACCAGCTGTTAAAAAGTGATGGGCAAATGGGACAGTTTCATTATTTCCCTGCATATCACTCTTGTGTTCAACTATCTCCTTGTGTGCTTTCCTTGATAATTCATATTAGGGAATGAAGCAAATTAGATAACAGAAATACATTGGAAAGTTGTTTAAAATTGCATGCTCTTTCTAAATCATGAAAGAAACAAATTGGGTTTCATGTCCCTAACACTGTTACGTTTGCATAAAAAGTTGCACAAAACACATCAAAAATACATTTAAAAGTACAGTTACACTCATAATAACACAATCTAATAAAATTATTTAAAACAAGGTTTATCAAAAGTTATAAGGCTCAAAGATATGAGGTCTGTCAGAAAAAAGGCATGCAAAGGGCTTTAACATAGAGATACATACATATACATGTCTAAATATGTAACTGTATGTATATATTTGTATATATGTGTACATATTTATTTCTATGTGTATACATGTATTTACAGACATATATACACATATAAACACATAAATACATATGTATACATATATAGATATAGGTGTGTGTATGTATTTACAGACATATATACACATATAAACACGTAAATACATATGTATACATATATAGATATAGGTGTGTGTGTGTATTTACAGACATATATACACATATAAACACATAAATACATATGTATACATATATACACATATAAACACATAAATACATATGTATACATATATACACATATAAACACATACATACATATGTATACATATATAGATATATATACACATATAAACACATAAATACATATGTATACATATATAGATATAGGTTTATGTGTGTATATATTTACAGACATATATACACATATAAACACATAGTGATGTGCTGTCATAGGAGGCAGGGGAGGCAGCGCCTCCCCTGTCCTATGTGTGTATTAACACTTTATTTATAATTAAAAAAAAAAAAATAATAATAATATTTTTTAAGTTATAATATATATTTTTGTTGTATCCTAATGTACCCCCAGCCCCCCCCAGCCCTCTCAGCCCTCCACCGCCATACAAAAAAATATACTTAGCAAGTTACCAATATTAGCCATCTCCATCAAGATTCCATATTGTGCAAAGGAGAGGCTGTGAGCCGTTCCGCTGCCCCTCCTTTGCACAATATGGATGTGTTAGAGGAACATTGCAAAAGACTGCCACCCAGTGGTGCTTAATCGCCAGGACATACAGCTCAATAGAGGCTATGTCTATTGATAGCCTCTGCCAGAGCCCAGCCAATCAGCGCCCGGCTCTCTCTTTCAGCATGATCACAGTAGGCGGGGAAGAGAGAGCCGTCAGAAAGGCGCCAAGTTCAGTTAGAGATGCACAAGATACCTGGTGGGGAGCTAGCTCGGGGTTTAAACTAGGCTAGGCTGAGACTCTGAGCATTCTGGTTGTGATCCTGTTGTATAAAAATTCATTTTTGTCCCTGCTGCCTAAAAGCACGATTTGGATCCTTCCTGTTGCTGCCTGTGTGCTGGGCTATATATGCAGAGCTGGGTCTGGCAGGCTTCAGGTAAGGAAAGCTGCTCTGGAGATGGCTTCAAGCCAGGCAGTGCACAGTAATGCTTTGTACCGTTTTTGGCAGCAAAAGAGTGCTTTTTGCACTGTTTCCACAGATGTTCTCACATTCCGTTTTTCTAACCCCCTCCCCCCCCCCCTCTTGCACACTGGCTGTACTACTTAACTGTCCTGAGCTGACTACGGCTTGTGTTCTATGATGCACGCAGCACAACTGCAGAAAACTGTCAGTGACACTAACAGAGCTTCTGTGTCAGTCAAGGCAGCTGCAGGAGCTGGCTGTTGCGATATCACACTCTAAAGCATTTCTATCCCAGTTAGGGTGACCACATATCTAAACTGCCATTCAGGGACGCCGCACCCCCCCCCCCCCCCCCCCCGCAGCACCCCCCCAAATTTTTTTTTATATTAAACAAGCAACTGTAATACATGCAATTTATCCCCATTCCCCATGTGTACTGTACATACTGAATGGCGACCATCTTCCTGCTCCTTTCCCATTGCCCATCCTTATCTCTTCGCCTATCAGACTGACACACTCTGACTCCTCGTCCTCGGCTCCAGTTCAACTAGGGCAGGCACTCCACCACCCACGTACACAGCGCAGTACACACACACACTAGTACTGTAGGCACTGTAGGAAGGCACCAGAGGGGGCGGGTGTGACAGACCCTTCTGTCAGGACTGAAGTAGTTAACTGTGTTTAGCTTTAAGAAACTATTTTCTAAACACAGGTTGCTGGCTCCAACCATAATTTAGTTAGTTATAAGAATTCCATTGTTTGATCACCCTCAGAGAGAAAACGCCTAAGTGATAAGAAGAGCCAAGAGTGTCTTGTGGTTGAAGTGTTTAAGTAAAATAATTCTATTGTATCATGTCAAAGGGCTTGTTCCCTCCATGTAATGTACAACAGTCTTTCAACCCCCATCTGGGGGGGGGGGGGGTCAGACCTGCATAAATACTAGGCATAGCCTTTAATAAATGACATTCTGTTTTAAACCTGAAACTGGCTGGGTTGTGAATTGCTGATTCCCTATGCAGGACATTGTTCCCTGGTACTAACCCTTGGTACACTGTTGGTACCGTAACAATTGGTGGCAAGCGACGGAATGAACCTTATCGCCCAGAAGAGCAACTACACAAGCCAGTAACCTCAGGAAGAGGGGGATTATTACAATACTGACTAAGATGGAAAGAGTACCAGGGACAGAAGGAACCAATGGGCCCAGCATAGCAGACAGAACCCCCGCAGAAGCAAGCTTTGATCGGGCGGTTAAAATAAGACTGGCACATTATGGCCCCAACCCATCTGCGGAAATTATCGACCGGGTCATAGCAGCTGTGGAGGCCAACCTACTTCGCCAAAGCGGCGCTGCAGCAAACCCAGTGGAAAAGAGAAAAGTAAATTTTGCAGCTTTTAAAAACTTCCTGGAAACAGAAGGAGAGATTGATGGGTACCTTGCGGATTTTGAGAGGCAATGTGCACTACACAAGGTACCCGCAGAGGACTGGGTCATGATATTATCCGGAAAATTATCCGGCCGGGCCAGTGAGGCTTTTCGGGCCATTCCAGATGAGGAAGTCGGGGATTATAATACTGTAAAAGAGGCTCTGCTCTCCAGGTATGCGGTTACACCGGAGGCATACCGGAGGCGGTTCAGAGACACTGTTAAATTAGCTGGTGATTCCTACCTTGAGTGGGCATGTAAGGTGCACCGCACAGCAGCTCACTGGATAGCGGGGTGCCAAGCCGTATCTGGGGAAGAGGTGCTGCAGCTATTCCTGTTGGAACATTGCTTCGACAAGTTACCCGCAGGAGTTCGAGAGTGGGTTGGGGACCGTAAACCCTCCACCCTGCATGAAGCGGCTCGCTTGGCAGATGAGTATACGGATGCCCGCAAACTGGACACTGCTACCACTAAGCCCCCTGCTAGAGTGGAGTACAGACCCCCAGTCACCCCAGCAGCTGCCAGTTACCAACCCCCAGCGCACCGCTATACCACACGGCATCCGGCCACGAACTACCCTCAGAGAGCCCGGTTCAATTCGCAGGGCTACTCACAACCGATTCGGTGCTTTAGATGTAAGCAACTAGGGCACAAAAGACCAGAGTGTCCCCTAAACGCAGCGAACCAAGCGCAGTCCTGGAGAAGACCCGCCGGCGGAATCCCACGTAATCCTCAGCCTGCGGCCCGCTACGTAGAGGCGCAAGAATGCTGGAGCATCCTACATGAGGCAGACCTTGTGCAAGCTGCCCACCGGAATAACCGGCAACTGGTTAAAGTGAATGGGAAGAAGGTCAGTGGTCTACGGGATACTGGTGCTACCATGACCTTGCTTCAAAAGAACTTGGTGTCTGAGAAACAGTACACTGGAGATACTGTGGCTGTGAGGGTAGCAGAGGGCGATGTGTTCAGCCTACCTGTTGCCAGGGTACATTTGGATTGGGGAGTGGGCGCTAGACCTGTGAATGTGGGGGTCAAGAAGGACTTACCTGCTGATGTTCTTCTTGGAAATGACTTGGCCCCCCTTGTTTCTGCCTACGCTCCTATGGGTCCCGCTGATGTTAACCCTGTGACTACCCGTGCCCAGATCCGTGCAGCAGAGACTGACCCACCTGCTGCTAAGCCCCAGGATGCTGAGCTCAGTAAATCTCTATCCGCTATTGATATGTGGAGGTCCCGTTACAATGCGCTGATGAAGGAGAAGAGGAGCGCAGAGGAAAAAGCACGTTTAGAACGTGAATCTCTGCTAGACAAGCTGCACCGAGAGACTGCAGAAAACACCAGCTTGAGAGTGGGACATGAAACCTTAAAGGCAAACTTAGCGACACTTGAGGAGAAGCTGACGCTGGCTCATAGTGAGGTGCAGCAACTCAAGGGCACCCTATGTCAGTATGAAGGGATTGTGGATACCTATAAAGAGCAGGTACAGAAAACTCGTAAAGAAGCTGATGGGATTTTGAAGGACTGTTTGGCCCTGGTCTGGGCACTGAGGAATTTGAACCCTTGTTTGTATGGACAGGAATTCTCTCTCATAACGGGAATACAGATGGATTGTCCCAGCAAACTGACATGCCTACCACCTCCTAGTCCGGTCATCCCCAGGTTGACCCGCAAAAGGGTCAAGCCGGGTCTGCCGGAGTGTTCCACAAGGGGGGAGCTATGTGACAGACCCTTCTGTCAGGACTGAAGGAGTTAACTGTGTTTAGCTTTAAGAAACTATTTTCTAAACACAGGTTGCTGGCTCCAACCATAATTTAGTTAGTGATAAGAATTCCATTGTTTGATCACCCTCAGAGAGAAAACGCCTAAGTGATAAGAAGAGCCAAGAGTGTCTTGTGGTTGAAGTGTTTAAGTAAAATAATTCTATTGTATCATGTCAAAGGGCTTGTTCCCTCCATGTAATGTACAACAGTCTTTCAACCCCCATCTGGGGGGGGGGGGTCAGACCTGCATAAATACTAGGCATAGCCTTTAATAAATGACATTCTGTTTTAAACCTGAAACTGGCTGGGTTGTGAA
>NC_069509.1:76988144-77046575 GCF_027579735.1 Bombina bombina
TTATATTTTATAGCGGAAAATAACCTCTTGGTATGAGATGGATGTACAATGTTTTCTTATTATATTGTTCTATTTTGAATTATATTATGGATTTATCATTCAACAAATAGATCAACATCCATCCTTTTATTAATTCCTTCTGGGACTCTAGTATGTAACTTTATAATCCAAAAGATCTCTTTTTTTCTTAAACTTTTTTCCCTATTGCCACCCCTAGGGTGTTTTTTGATAATATCAATGCCTATGAATGAAAAGTATTTTTGTCCTATACCATGTAATCTAAAATGTTTAGCGACCGGTGTTTTAGGTTCTTTTTCATCTAAAGAGCGCAAATGCTCTCGAATTCTTTCTTTTAGTGGGCGGGTAGTTATCCCAATGTATTGACTGGAAAAGAATAAACAATTAATTAGATAGACGACATACTGTGAATTACAATCAATTCTATCTCGGATATGGAAGATTTGTTTGGTAATGTTAGAAGAAAAGGTTTCTGTCACAGTAATGCACGTGCATCCTTTACATGGTATATGGCCACATTTAAAGCACCCTGGTTTTTGGCTAAGCCAATGTGAACCTGTTTTTTCTTTATCTGTAAACTGTTTACTAGTTATTTCTCTTATAGTGGGTGCTTTTCGTGCTATGCATTTGATTCCTGATGTTAAAATGTTATTAAGTGCTTCATCACCTTTTAAAATTGTTAAATTATGTTTAACTATATTACAAATTTGGTTGTATTGTCTACTGAATTGAGTAATAAACAGGAGATTTTGATCAGGAGATATAGATTTATCAATTTTTTCAGATTTCTTATGGCATCCTTTAAGTAGTTCTTGTCTATTTAGATCTGCCACTTGTTTCTCTATCTTAAGCAGCAGGTTCCTATGATATCCTTTATCTGTTAGTCTATTTGTTAACTCCCTTGCTTGAAAGAGATAATCTGTCAGTTCTGTACAATTCCTTCTTAAACGAAGGTATTGTGCTTTTGGAATGCCTCTTTTTAAATGATTAAGATGGCAAGAATCAGCTCTCAGTATCGTGTTCCTAGCCAGTGGTTTACGAAAGGTACATGTAGAAATTTTATTGTCTATAGCTCTCAGACTTAGATCTAAAAAATCAATCGACTGTATCTGTGCTGTAAAAGTCAAATTGTATTTATTATTATTCATAAAATCTACAAATTTATCTGCTGTGCAGTCATCCCTGGTATCCCAGATGACTATAATGTCATATATATATATATACACTCTATGTGTGTATTTCTCCGGAGACTATGGGCGCGATCCGATAAAGATCGTAGTTTGCGGCGCAAGCGAGGGAACCCGCGTCGGCCGCAGTTTCAGCTCGCAACTCGAGCTATCCCATATATGGCGCCGTCAGATGCTAACGTGCCGTAAATCGGATAAACCAGCGATGTCCAGAAATCTGCGCAAGTACAAATTTCTGGCGTCGCCAGTGACTTGCGGCACGTTAGAAACTGCCGGCGCCTACAAAACCTGACTAAAGTCTAAATCACCCGCACTGTCTAACACGCCTCCCTAACATAGCCCGACACGTCTAACCCTCTATCCGCTATCCCCCCTCACTATCCTAACAATAACAATGTATTAACCCCTACACCGCCGCTACCTAATAAAGTTATTAACCCCTAAACCGCTGCCAGCTATATTAAATCTATAACCCCCTAAAGTGAGCCCCTAACACCGCCGCCATCTACCTTACCTTCCCCCTAAAGTGAGCCCCTACCCCGCCGACATCTACCTTACCTACCCCCTAAAGTGAACCCCTACCCTGCCGCTATCTATTTTAAAATTATTAACCCCTAATCTAATCCCCCTACCCCGCCGCCATCTATATTAAATTATTTAACACCTAAAATACTAAACTATCCCTACCACTAAACCTAAGTCTAACCCTACAAATAGCCCTGAAAAGGGCTTTTTGCGTGGCATTGCCCCAAAGTAACAGCTCTTTTGCCAGCCCTTAAAAGGGCTTTTTGAGGGGCATGCCCCAAAGAATTCAGCTCTTTTGCCAGCCCTTAAAAGGGCTTTTGGTGGGGCTTTGTCACAAAGTAAACTGCTCTTTTGCCTACAATCTAATTGTATATATATAATTGTATTTATATTATATATATTAACTATATTAACCCTAATTATATTAGGGTTAATATAGTTAATATCGTTATTATATTATATATATATATAAAGTATAATAACCCTATCTAACTCTAACATCCCTAACTAAACTCTTATTAAAATAAATCTAATATTAATATTATTAATTAAAATATTCCTATTTAAATCTAAATACTTACCTATAAAATAAACCCTAAGATAGCTACAATATAATTAATAATTACATTGTAGCTATGTTAGGGTTTATATTTATTTTACAGGTAAATTGTTAATTATTTTAACTAGGTATAATAGCTATTAAATAGTTATGAACTATTTAATAGCTACCTAGTTAAAATAATTACCCAATTACCTGTAAAATAAATTCTAACCTAAGTTACAAATACACCTACACTATCAATAAATTAAAGAAACTACAAATATCTATCTAAAAATACAATTAAATAAACTAAAATAAATTACAACTGATCTGAACAGCCAATAGAACGCGAGCTCAATCTGATTGGCTGATTGGTTCAGCCAATCGGATTGAACTTGAATCTGATTGGCTGATTCAATCAGCCAATCAGATTTTTCTACCTTAATTCCGATTGGCTGATAGAATCCTATCAGCCAATTGGAATTTGACGGACGCCATCTTGGATGACGTCATTTAAAGGTACCTCATTCGTCGTTTAGTCGTCGACCGGGATGGATGCTCCGCGTCGGTGGAGAGAAGATTCAAGATGCCGCTTGATTGAAGATTCTGCCAGATGGAAGAAGACTTTGCTGCCGCTTGGATAAAGACATCGCTGGGATGAAGACCTCTTCTTTACCGCTTGGATAGACATCGCCCGGATCGGATGAGGAGTTCGGCCCGGTGGTGAAGACAAGGTAGGGAGATCTTCAGGGGGGTAGTGTTAGGTTTATTTAAGGGGGGTTTGGGTTAGATTAGGGGTATGTGGGTGGTGGGTTGTAATGTTGGGGGGTGGTATTGTGTTTTTTTTTTCAGGCAAAAGAGCAGTTTTCTTTGGGGCATGCCCCCACAAAAGGCCCTTTTAAGGGCTGGTAAGGTAAATGAGCTTTGAACTTTTTTTAATTTAGAATAGGGTAGGGAATTTTTTTATTTTGGGGGGCTTTATTATTTTATTAGGGGGCTTAGAATAGGTGTAATTAGCTTAAAAATCTTGTAATCTTTTTTTTATTTTTTGTAATTTAGTGTTTGTTTGTTTTTTGTAATTTAGTTTAGTTTATTTAATTGTATTTTTAGATAAATATTTGTAGTTTCTTTAATTTATTGATAGTGTAGGTGTATTTGTAACTTAGGTTAGGATTTATTTTACAGGTAATTGGGTAATTATTTTAACTAGGTAGCTATTAAATAGTTAATAACTATTTAATAGCTATTATACCTAGTTAAAATAATTAACAATTTACCTGTAAAATAAATATAAACCCTAACATAGCTACAATGTAATAATTAATTACATTATAGCTATCTTAGAGTTTATTTTATAGGTAAGTATTTAGATTTAAATAGGAATATTTTAGTTTATAATATGAATTAGATTTATTTAATAAGAATTTAGTTAGGGGTGTTAGGGTTAGATAGAGTTAATATAGTTTATATAAATACTATAGTAACTATATTAACTATATTAACCCTAATATAATTAGGGTTAATATAGTTAATATATATAATGTAATAACTATATTAACTATAATATACTTAGGGTTAATATAGATAATATAGCTGGCGGCGGGGTAGGTAGATTAAATTAGGGGTTAATAATTTTAATATAGATGGCGGCGGTGTAAGGGGTTCACATTAGGGGATAGATCAGTTAGATGGTGGCGGTTTTAGGGGTTCACATTAGGGGGTTAGTTTATGTAGATGGCGGCGGTTTAGGGGTTAAATACTTTATTAGGGATTGCGGCGCGGGATCGCGGTTGACAGGGAGATAGACATTGCGCATGCGTTAGGTGTTAGGTTTTATTTGGCAGGTAGTTTAGGGAGTTACGGGGCTCCAATAGTCAGCGTAAGGCTTCTTACGGCTGCTTTTTGTGGCGAGGTGAAAATGGAGTAAGATTTCTCAATTTTCGCCACGTAAGTCCTTACGCTGTATATTGGATACCAAACTGCGCGGGTTTGGTATACCTGCCTATGGCCCAAAAAACTACGGGCGACGGCAGAAATATACGCGCGTAACTTCTAGGTTACGCCGTATATAGGATACCAAACCCACGCAAATATTGGCGTCGCCAGCTTTTGCGGGCGACGATTTTTATCGGATCGACCCCTATATGTGCAAAAAATGTGAGTGGTGTGAGCTATATGTGAGACCTATTATGCTCACAAAGCTACCCCAATTCTGATATTCTCCCAATATCAGAGGTTTAGTACAAATTAATGTGGGGGTGGGGAGCGCTAAACAATATAGCTGTAAGTAGGACAGTGTTTAGTGATAATTAATTGTATTATTTGTTGCAGTGTTGTACCTATAAAAATTTGTTTGGTCTTATTCAATGTTATAATTAACACCTGGTGTCGATACTGATTAGTTTCTAGTGAACTAAAATGCCTTTTTGTGTATTAGTAGTACCTCTCTATACTATGCAATGTGTCTACAACTTCCTATTAAATAGTGATAGTGAACTTGTACTGGTGACTAATGAGTTCTTACTTCTATGATCAGCTTAGTGTTATACACATTAAAGATCAACTTTCCCTTTATCGAAAGATAAATAAATATTTAAATTGATACTCCTTAATGTTGGACAATAGGATATATTATCCTTGTGTTGATAGAAATGACACTAAACGTATGTATACTTAAAATAATTTATTTGTATCCATATACATATATATTAAAAAAAAACTGACAAAAAAATGACAAAAAATAAAAATTCAATTTAAAATCCTTACACAGATCGAAAGTAGTATTAAATAACCACCAATGTTTTATGCACCTTTTATCTGTGTCTGGCAATTGCTAGTATCCTATAATTCAAAACATTCGTGTAGAACATCATTCATATAAAAATATATATACAATCTTGTTTGATCCTATGTGTAAAACCTTCATATATAAAAGACTGTTTTAAGTCCTAATCCGGAACACACTTTCTTGATATGTGCATATATTGATCCTTGTAATTATGTATGCAGTTCGTATGAATTGTTACAAAAAGTTGTGGCCACAACTTAATTTCCTTAAACTTCGCTATTGCCGACTTGGCAGTGGTATTGAACAACGGTGTTGTTGCACTCCCCCTAACCGGACCTCCGATTATTCTTACCTCTTATGTTCACAGGGGTCCTGGGAAGCTGCTCATTGCTGGTTTGTTGCCTTATTGACGGAGGATCAGCGTCTCTCAGTTTGAGAAAAAAGTTCCCGGCGGCTTTGTTCCTATCCCTGACGTCGTCCATTCCACTTGACTTGTTTGAGGCCAATCGGGTAACCGGATCGTGGGGGGAGTGTGCCTCTTTGAAATCCTGGTTCTTGGTTCTTTGGTTCTCTGGAGCCTTTGTAATTCACACTGGATAGCCTGTCTACGCGTTTCAGCGCCCTCATGCGCCTTTATCAAGACTTGTTATTTCTCCAGAGACTGCCTCACCAGTCTTTCATCTCACTGCACGTCACTGGCTTGTTGCCTAAGAGTAGGGGGCAGTGAATTATTTTACATCAGGCTGATTTTCCACATGGGTTAAGGACTCTTAGGAGTAGATATGTGGATATATAAGACAACTTACTAACAATAAAGACTTGGGCCCAAAAAAATGTATTTCTTCATATAGGGCATTTTTGTAACATAGGGACCTCTGTCAGAGGTCGTTGTTTCTCAGCTACCATACTGTAAGGAATCAGGATTTTTGTGCCACCATAGTCTATGTCATGAGATGCAGGACATATGCAGGACACAGCAATGATGGTACAACTCTATTTTATTGCAGAGCATAGCAATACACATCCAGACAGGTTGATTGTACTAAACTAACTGCGACACAGACACCGGACCTAAGCCCCGCCCACATGCTAGTGACATCACATCCTGCTGTCATCACATCTTCCCCTTTTTCAAAGACAAAGCATACATTCGCATATATTAAATAACAAGGTACACCAACAGGGTATACAACAACATTTTGTTTTAGAACATTATAAAAACAGATAGATTAGAAAACATGAACAAATAAATTACATCCTGACTTGGACATCGGGGTAGACTACCCTAGTCCACAGTGACCATGGGATTATTCTGCCCATACTTCCGGTCACTGTTCTAGCTAAAGTCAGTCCCTGTATCGGGCCGGAAGCCTCACCACTCTTCCGCTTGATGTAACTTTGCATGAACTGTCCTCTGATACAGAAGATGGTGAACAAGAGTCTGCTGGAGGCAAAGATATATCCCCGCTATGATCTTGCTGAGGGGAAGGCACCTCTCTTAGAACAGGGGATCCCACCGGCGGTGGTACTGAGGTATCCGGTTCCAGACTCTCAGGTACAGGCTGAAGATGTCTTCGGTTACGGCGTGTAACCGTCCCTCCCTCTGTAAGGACTGTGTAAGACCTTGGTTCTGGAGAGCGGCCCACTACCGTAGCAGGCGTCTTCCATTTCTTCTCATCATCCAGTTTAATTCTGACACTTTGGCCCGCTTTCAGTTCCTGTAAAGGCCTGACAGAATGTCTCCTGTCGTAGAAGAAACGATAACCCTTTTTGGCCTCTTCATCCCTCCTAAGGACTTCGTCCCGAGGAACAGGGCCAGGCGGCTTGAAGACACCCACTGAGGGTAAAGTGGTGCGAATCTGGCGTCCTAGCATCAGCTGTGCCGGGCTAAACCCGGTGGCTTGAATGGGCGTCGCCCTGTATGACAAAAGGGCTAGGTACGGTTCAGATTGCTTTAGAATGAATTTTGTTGTTTGAACTGCCCTTTCAGCCATTCCGTTGGCCTGCGGATAATGTGGACTTGACGTGGAATGTACAAAATCATATTCCCTGCTGAAAGCACTGAACTCTGTAGAAGCGAACTGCATGCCATTATCGCTCACCAGCTCCATTGGAATGCCCCAGCGGGCGAACAAGCTCTTCAGGCGAATGATAACGGCCTGACTTGTGATATCATTCAGGGGTGCTATTTCCAAATACCTGGAATAGTAGTCGATAACAACAAGAAACTTTTTCCCGTGCAGTTCGCACAAATCAGCAGCTATTTTCTGCCACGGCCCCGCAGGCAGCGGAGTAGACATTAAGGGCTCCCTTCTCTGAGTAGGCCGGCGTTCCCGGCAAAAGGCACATTTAGACACGTGATTTGCAATGTCGGAGCTGATCCCAGGCCACCACACAGCTGTAGCTGCTCTTTCTCTGCACTTTGTAATGCCTAAGTGGCCATCGTGAATCCTGTTTAACATCTCCTTCCTCATGCTGACAGGAATTACAATACGGTCTTGGAACAGCACCAACCCCTCCAGCTCCGTGAGCTGCGACCTCTCTGGCTGGTAAGCATTTAAAGACATCCAGGCTGCCCGGCTCTCGGGCCAGCCATCTCTTATGTACCTTATAACTTCTTGCAGATCTGTGTCCAAATATGTCTCTTTCTTTATCTCTTCCAGTTTCCTTGAAGAAATGGACTTAGAGGCCAGAACTGAATCAACATACACTTTTACATCCGACTCTGTGGAGGATTCTTCAGCAGCAGCCAACGGGAGCCTGGACAGTGTATCCGCCACAACCAGCTGCTTCCCCGGCACATGCACTACCTGAACATTGAACCTGAGCAGTCTCATTAAAAGTCTCTGGCATCTCAAGGGTGTTTTGTCGATGTCATAAGAATTGATAAGAGGGACTAGCGGTTTGTGGTCAGTTTCCAGACTAAATTTCTCCAAACCCACTAGATAACGCTGAAAGCGTTCACAGGCCCAAACTGCAGCCAGGCACTCTTTCTCAATTTGAGCGTATTTTGACTCCGCAGCCGTCAGTGTGCGGGAACAGTAGGCGATGGGCTGTAGTTTGTTGTCATTCAGCTGCAGGAGTGCAGCCCCCAACCCATAACTGCTTGCATCAGCACTAACCACAGTCTTTTTTGAAGGGTCGTAGAACCCCAGCACTGGGGCAGACCCCAGCAGGGACTTAGCATGCAGGAACGCTTTTTCTTGTGAGGGTCCCCAGACCCAGGCAACATCTTTCTTAAGCAACTCTGTGATAGGGTGCAAAACTGTAGATAAATCTGGAAGAAACTTGCCCACGTAATTTACAAGGCCCAATATCTGTCTCAGCTCATGTACATCAGAAGGGCTTTTCATCTGTTCGATAGCCCGAATTTTCTCGGGGTCCGGCTTGATGCCATCCCCGTTGATGATATGCCCAAAGTAGCATAATTCAGTTTTCCTAAAATGACATTTTTCTTTATTCAGCTTCAGCCCAGACTCTTTGATAGCCTGCAGCACACAACTCAAACGCTGATCATGCTCCTCCACTGTAGACCCATACACTAGAATGTCGTCCATGACGACTGCTGTGCCCACGTGGCCACTCAGGAGAGAACTCATTTCCCTCTGAAAGATCTCAGGAGCGGAGGATATCCCAAAAGGAAGTCTGCAGAAGCAGAACCGACCTACCGGAGTGATAAAAGTAGTCAGTTTGCGGCACTTTGGATCCAGGGGGATCTGCCAAAAGCCGCTAGAAGCGTCTAATGTGGAAAAGAACTTCGCCCCAGCCAACTTCGGGGCTATATCTTCCAATGTCGGCAGCACAAATCTCTCCCTCTTCACTGCCTCATTCAACCTTTTCAGGTCCACACAGATGCGCACCTTTCCGTTTTTCTTTGCAACTGGAACAATGGGGGCACACCAATCAGTTGCTTCAACAACCTCTTCAATAACCCCCATAGACTTCATGCGCATGAGCTCTTTCTCCACTTGAGGCATGAGCGGGAACGGAATTCTACGAGGAGTAGAAATACTGTACGGGACTGCGTCACTTTTAAGTGCTATACGGACAGGTTTGCAGCTCAGTAGGCCCAACTCGCCAAACATATCTTCAGAGATCTCATTCACTCTGGCCACGAGGCCCAAGTCACAGGCTGCTTTTCTGCTCAATAAACTGTTAACACACTGACCTCGGATCACATGCACCCACATGGTGAACTTCCTTTGTTTGTACTCACAGCTGGCAAGAAATTTCCCCACACAATCAATGCGGCCACCAGGACTATGAACATTTGTAGTAACCTTCGCCAGCTGGGGCTGTCGAGGCAGTTTCATAAATTCAGCAAAAGACATTACAGTGATATCTGCTCCTGTGTCAATCTTAAAATCAACTTTGGCTCCCATTACAGTAAAAGTAACTTTCCAATCTTCCTCTGAGCTTGTCCGTTCCACAACAGACCCCACAAAAGACACTTCCTGACCCTCCTGGTCACTGTCCACCTGCATCTCCTTAATGTATTCAGTTTTACACACCACTTCAAAATGGCCTATTCTGTTACATTTTCTGCATCTTTTATCTCTGGCCGGGCATATAGCACTCTGATCATGAGCCCGGTAGCACCGTGTGCATCGGCCATGTTGCGCCCATCCACTTCTAGGCCTTTCCAGTACTTTAGATCTACCGCTCACACTGTGCCTTTCACTAGTAATTTTCCTAGACTGTTGCACTTCATCCACAATACTCTCAGACCTCAGATCAGCACTTTGCTTTTTCACCAGTTCACGCTGGCGGGCCATCCTAATAGCCCCGTCTAACGTTAAATCAGGCTCTAACTGCAGCTTCAGGGAGACTTCAGCATCTGCAATTCCAATAACTATTCTGTCTCTGATTTGCTCTTCTTTAGCAACACCAAACTCACAGAATTCAGCTAGTTCATACAGGCTGCGCACAAATGACTCCACAGATTCTCCCACACTCTGATTACGTTTGTGAAAACAAGCTCTCTCATGAATCACATTTCTTTTGGGCACAAAGTGGGCACTGAGTTTATCCATAACTATATCAAAGTTAACTTCTTCCCCTTCTTGGAAAGTAAAAGCATTGAACACTGGCTCTATATCTTTCCCCATAGAATATAAAAGAGAATTAACTTGTACTTCACCACTCTCCTTGTTCAGTTTGGATGCAATCCTGAAGCGCTGAAACCGCTGACGCCATGTGGGCCAAGCTGCAGGCTGAGAAAAGTCAAAAGGCTCAGGTGGGGTAAACTTTGACATTGCAATCGATCAGAAACAGAAGCGCAGTCCAGAACTTCTGACACCATGTCATGAGATGCAGGACATATGCAGGACACAGCAATGATGGTACAACTCTATTTTATTGCAGAGCATAGCAATACACATCCAGACAGGTTGATTGTACTAAACTAACTGCGACACAGACACCGGACCTAAGCCCCGCCCACATGCTAGTGACATCACATCCTGCTATCATCACAGTCTATTCTCTGATTAAACTTGCCATTCGGACCCGTTCCACACAGCTACAGAGACCATCTAGCAGACCAAAATGGTCGTAGCGCTTTCAGCTCAGAAGTTCTGGGAAGGAAAGCAATTGATGTTTCTGCTTTAGCGGTAGGTTTTCAGAGCATGCGCTAAAGAGCGCCACATTGGTCAGTGTTTGCTACGGTGGCGGGCATACCTCGCTGCATCTTTTTATCACCATTTCCCCCTTTCTCCCTGTAAAATAGACACTCGGTTTAGAGCGGCAGCGTGGCATAGCAGTGACTGGCATGGAGACCATCTCTGTAAAGGGCCTGTCTAGATGAGCAATGTCATTGTCCTTTTTTTTAGGGCGAAGGACCGCAGGAGTTGGTGGATCTCGTCAGAGGGGATCGGTACTTCACGGAGGGATGCCTCCTTGGGAGGTGGTAAGAAATCTTATATCGGAGCGTACCTATATAAAGGATTATGGTCTTAATGAATGTAATTTCGGTAAATTGCATGTAATGTACTCTGAACTCAACATGTGGACGATACCTCAATGTGATCCAGGGATAAAGTCCTATTTATTAATCATTTTACTAAACCATTGTTCGGTAAATTATTGACATAATCATGACATTTGTTTATTCAGTGGGTACGGAGAGCAATGAGAATCAACTTAAAATTCCTAATCCATACCTTATAGAATGCATATGGTTTGCCCTAAATCACATTTTTATTCTTATGTGGAAATTAAACATGTTTGGTGGTTTATTGACATTTACCAGTACATAAACATACTTATTTCTTATATGGAAAATAATCATATCTGGTGGTTTATTAGCTTTGTCAATGCTAAAACATACTTATTTATTATATAGAAAACAAACATATCTGTTGTTTAGTAGCATTACCAATGTTTTAACATACTTATTTATTGTATAGAAATTACACATATCCGGTGGTTTGTTATTTTTACTAATGTTTAAACATACTCATTATTTTTATAGAAAACATGCATATCTGGTGGTTTATTAAATTTATCAGTATTTAAACATACTTATTTGTTATATTGGAGATAACCATATCTGATGGTTTATTAGCATTTCTTTTTTTTTAAATTGATAGTGTTTAGACATTGGGGTAGATTTACTAACTTCTGGGCGGACATGATTCGCTGTAGAGAATCATATCTGCCCGACATCGATAATTGCTGACAGCATACGCTGTTGGCATTTATCATTGCACAAGCATTTCTTTTTGTGCAATACCGCCCCCTGCTAGCAGGGGGTGTCAATCATCCCGATCAGATATGATCGGGATGATTGCAGTCTGCCACCTCAGATGTGGCGGATGAGTTAAGTAACAGCAGTCTTAAGACCTCTGCTTCTTAACTTATGTTTCCGGCGAGCCTGAATGCTCTCGTGGAAACAACAGCATATGCTGCATAATAAATATGCCCCATTATCTTTGTTTCAGGAAGTTTGGGTCCAGTTCCTTCAGGACCCCTGGGTTCTCAGGGATACAAAATAGGGGGCAAGTTCCTCCCTTCAAGGATTTTGGGGAAGACGGAAAAGAGAACAGCTACGCTGTGTAGATGTCTCTGGGCCTCTGGCAGAGAGGGGAGAAGGGTTCTATTTTAACCCCTTCTTCCCTCCCAAAAAGGGAGGGAAACTTTCGTCCCATCTTAGTCCTGAATTGCCTCAACAAATTCTTAAGGGTACCTTCTTTCAAAATGGAGAGCATCAGGTCCATTCTTCCTTTTGTGCAGGAGGGTCAATTATTGACCACCACTGAACTGAAGGATGCTTATCTTCACAATCCAATTCTCCAGGATCATTTCCATTACCTACGCTTTCCTGGTAAGCATTACCAGTTCATAGCTTTTCGATTGGTTTAGCTATGGCTCCCAGGATATCTACAAGGGTTCTGCAAGGTTTCTAGGGACCCTCCTTGCCGTTTTTCCGACTACAAGGAGATTGCTGTGGCGCCATACTTGGATGACAGCTTAATTCTGGCACCATCTTTACATTTGGTGACATCACAGAGAAGTTACTCCTGAAATTTTCAGATCCATGGTTCAAAATTTATTCTGGAAGTGTAGTCTCTCCCAACTCGAGAGTTAACTTTCGAGACATCTTCATAGCTTCCTTCAGTGGGCATAATTATCACAGATCTATGCAGGGAGAAGATTTGGGCTACCTACAGTTTTCTTCATTCCTTTCCTTTCCTTGGCCTTCGGTGGCTCAATGCATGGGGGTGGTAGGACTTATGGTTGCAGGTTTCAGATGGTTTTCCTTTTGCTGGATTCCATCTGAGACCTCTACAGTTATGTATGCTCAAGCTATAGTTTCTGGACCCTGGGTGGCTGTCTCAGAACCCTATTTTCCAGGGCATGTGCTTCAGCGATTCTGTTATCTCCTGCGTGGTGATTCAGGACTTGGTATGCATATCTCGTTTGCTCCTCCATTGCGGCTGTTTCGGAGTCCGGACCTTCTGGTTAAAGGTTCATTCTAGTTAAAGATTCTCTGAGGCTGACTGCATGGAGACAGAATGCATAGTTTTGTCTCAGAGAGGACTCTCTGAGGCGGTGAGCAATTCTCTGGTTCATGCAAGAGAACCCGTTCCAGATGTATTTACTATACAGTGTGGAGGACTTATCTGGCTTAGTGTGCACAACGTAGCTTCCCCTGGCACAGAGTAAAGTCTCCACGTATCCTTCAGTTTCTTTGGGATGGTTTAGAATAGGGCCTGTAGGCTAGTTCTCTTAAAGGGACAGTCAAGTTTAAACTTTCATGATTCGGATAGAGCATGCAATTTTAAACAACTTTCAATTTACTTCAAAGTTGCTTTGGTTCTCTTGATATCTTTTATTAAAGAGTAAAACTAAGTAGGCTCATAAGAGCTCAGAAGTGTGCACATGTCTTTAGCACTCTATAGCAGCAGTGTTCTGCAACATTGTATAACAAAGCTACAAATAATGTTGCTGCTCTAATAGAGTACTAAAGACACGAGCACACTCCTGAGCTCTTACCTAGTTTTCCTCTTCAATAAAAGATACCAAGAGAACAAAGCAAATTGGATAATAGAAGTAATTTGGAAAGTTGTTTAAAACTGCATGCTCTATATGAATCATGAAAGTTTAATTTTGACTGTACTGTCCCTTTAAAAGTCATATTTCTGTTCTTTCTGTTTTGGCGTTAGAGGTTGGCTTGTTTGCCAGATGTTTAGTCATGTTTAAGCTTTTCTTTGAATTAGACCTGTTTCTCAACCTTTTGCTTCTCCCTAATCTTGGTCTTTGAATTCTTAATAGACTCTATTTGAGCCTATGCATCTTTTGATATTAATTTATTGACAGTGTTGTTTTCTGTTCGTAGAGTGTAAGAATTGTCTGCCCTCCAGGTTGACCTCCTTATCTAGTGTTCTATTCGGATAAGGCAGTTCTTAGCACAAAGATGGGGGGGGGGGTTTGCCTAAGGTTGTCACAGTAGTGATCAGGAATTTGTGGTTATGTGTCCTTGCCTTAATTATTTTTCCTCTAAGGAGAGGTTGTTACATAATCTGTAAGTGGTTAGAGCCTTGAAGTTCTATCTTCATACTACCAAGGATTTTCGGTATTCGATATTCTGGTTAGCGCAAAGGTCAGAAAGCCACAGCTGTTACTCCATCATTCTAGTTCAAAAGTTTGATTTGCATGGCCTATATAGATGTGGGTCAGCAGCCTCCATCACAGATTATGGCACATTCTTCTTTCTGGGCCTTCAAGAATGAGGCTTCAGTAGAACAGATATGTAAGGTTGCTACTTTTTACAGATACAATCTTTTTTGCCTCAGCAGAGGTGTCTTTTGGGAGAAAGGTTCTTCAATCAGTGGTCCCTAGTACTTAGGGCTGCTTTCTCTACCTTCCCCTCCTTTTGTGGACTTTACAGCTTGGGTATTGGTTTCCCATAGGTTATAAATGGATTTTGTGGACTCTCACTGGCATTAGAAAGAAAACATCATTAATGCTTACCTGATAAATTCTTTTCTTTCTTGGCAGTGAGAGTCCACGAACCCGCCCTGAAATATTGTAGTGGTAACAGTCTTATGGCAACCTTGTACCCATTTTTATCTCTCTACTTTTCCTGATCCTTGGCTTGAACTACTGAGATGTTATGGAACGTGGGAGGGATATTTAAGGCTAGATTACAAGTGGAGCGCTAAATCTTCCTGTTTGCTGGCGAGCGCTATAATAACCAGCCATTACAAAAAAATCCCATTGCTGCGCTATGTGCCCCCTTTGCTGTGCTAGTTCTCTTGTGAGTGCAATGCTTCCTAGCAATGCGAATGCCAGCTCACATTCACATTGCGCTTAATTGTAATACCAGCTCACATTCGCATTGCGCTTAACTTGTAATATCAGCTCACATTTGCGTGTTGGTATTACTCAGTGGAGCCATAATATCGAAAGCGATATTACTACTCCACTTGTAATCTGGCCCTAAAAGGACCACTCAATGCAGTAGAATTGCATAATCAGTAAGTATATGATAAAAAGACAATGTTTTAGCACCTACTCTGAATTTCAAAAAAGCAATAGATTTTTTTTAATCACAAATTCATGTTTTCTCTTATTTTCCGGCCCCCTGTATCATGTGACAGATATCAGCCAATCACAGACTAGTATACATATACCCTGTGAGCTTGTTTACATGGTCAGTAGGATCTTGTTTCCCAGATATTGTGTATATTACAAGATTGTGCAAAATGCGATAATGGAAGTAAATTGAAAAGTATTTTAAAACTGCACTGTCTTTCTGAATCACAAAAGTTTATTTTGACTTGAGTGTCCCTTTAATGCTTTACTTGGGGTGTTTTTGCCTCCTCCTAGTGGCCAGGTGAAGTATTTCCCATAGGTTATGAATGGATTTTGTGGACCCTCACTGCCAAAAAAAGAAAGGAATTTATCAGGTAAGCATAAATAATGTTTTTGACATTGTATTTGATTTGTAAACTAGTGGCACTTGCGTCATGGTTCCAGAAAGGACCACACTTTGTACACCTCAATCACTGACAAATAGATATTCCTTTAAATAAAGATCATTATCCTTTTGCAGACAGACAGAGAAGTAACTTTGTTGGTGGCTACTTTTCAGGATAGGTGAGAGTATTTGTCTGAGCCTGTATTGGCAGTGTTTTGCAGCCTACTTTTTTTTTAACCCTGTTTTACTTTTTCAATTGTTTACAGCAGATGAATGACGGCAGCAGAAAATCAAATGTATCTTCGGAAGGGCTACCAAGCATCTACGACCATAGTGTCCTGAACGCACCAGTTCCCGTCTGATCTAGGAAGATAAGCAGGATCAGGCCTGTTAGTACCCGGATGGAACACCAGGTGCGGTAGGCTTTTTTTACATTATATTTAATTTGTAAACTAGTGGCGCATACGTCATGGTTCCAGAAAGGAGCAGTCCTTGTTTAACCCTGTACGACTCAATCACTGAAACATAGGTGTCCCTATAAATAACTAAATAAATAAAGATAATTATCCTTTTGCAAAGACAGAAAGATAGAGAGGTCATTTTTTTAGTGTCTACTTTTCAGCATAGGTGAGAGTGTTTTTCTTGGCCCGTATTGGCAGTGTTTTTGCAGTCTTTTCTTTCCAATGGCATGGAGAGTCCACAAATCCATTCTAATTACTAGTGGGAATTCAACTACTGGCCATCAGGAGGAGGCAAAGAACGCCCCAGTAAAAGCTTTACGCATCCCTCCCACTTCCCATAATCCCCAGGGGGCTGGTTCTTTGTATGATCTCCATCTGAGAGGACCTTTTTTAGCTGAGTATCTGATTTTATCAGCTTGTGTGTAAGGCAGCACATTTTCAGTTGTTGCAGGAAGTAAGACGTCTCAGTTATTGTTTTATTGCTCCGGTCCTCAGTCATCTGATAGAGGGGCTAGCAGTCTGAAAGGACTGTTTAGAAGAGGCTTTCAATAGCGCCCTTATATCTGATACTTTTATACATTCCAGTATCAGTGGGGTTAAATTTAGTTTGGCCGTGTGCAGGACTCGGCGCTCCTTATTAGACTCATGTTTTTATTCCCTCTCTGCAGTTGGGCTCTTTTATGCCTGTATTCTGGGGGTATATCGGTACAAGGACTGGGGTCTGAGGTTATTCTCTACCTTACAGGGAGCATAATATTGTGTATGTACAATCTTTAACTTTGTTTCTCCACGTTTTTTTTCCACTGTTTAATATTTTCTATTTAACATTTATTCCTTGGTGTTTGGCGCCATCCTGTGGCCTGTTGATTCATTGCATACTTATGTTTACAGGTCAAGTTCATTGAAGATATTTTAGCATATTCTTTATATCTCTTTTTAAAGGGCTAATATTCAGTTTAGCGATTTTCTTTTTTTTAAGGTTTTTTAAATCTGAAGAATATATATGTATTGATATATATTGTTAGTGTCAGGTACAATTTTCACAGTGCTGACTGTGACAGCATCTGTTCTATTATGTAATATTCCTAGTTATCCTAGTGATTTTTAGGACACTTAGATGCTTTGTGTAGGGGAGTTTTACAATTTCCTCACATTGTGAGGAGATTTCAAGCTCTGACTGGTACAGCTTCTATGTTATTTATATAATACTGTGAAATACATTGTCCCATGTGACACCTGTATATATCTTTAGTGCTCTATCGACTTTAATAGGTTTATTTTTAAGTTTTCCTAATTTGTCTATTTGGATGAGTTTAAGCCCAGGTAAAGCACCTGACGTGTGCTTCTGGTGTCATCTAAATTTCTATTGTAGATTTTATATCACATTTTTATAATATTTTTCATATTGAAGTGGTTTTTGTAATGTTATATATATATATAGCTCTACTCTGTGAAAAGCATTACTGGGCTAAAAAGGAGCTACACCCAGGTGGTAAATCACCAAAGAACAGGCTAACAATGGTATTGAGCCGGTTGTTTGTTCCTGTGAGTGCATTTCTCTCTGTATTTAGTCTCCCTATGGGAACAAAGGAGAAACCAGACGTGGACTCCTTGCTCAGAGTGCTTAAAGAAATATGGCTACACCTCGCTGACGAGGCCCAATGAAGGCTGAAACAATCGTCTGGGGTTGCTGTGTTCCTTGTTCAGAGAGGAATTGCCTGGTATTTCGGTGCTGGACTGACCATAATAGGTGGGATCAGACTTATAAGCTACAGAAAAGTTCGGCAGTCCTCTAATTTTCGTTCCTTTCGTTCAAACAAGTCCAAATGATCTCAATCCTCATCCAAGCCTGAGCAGCCAAAGAGTACTTGGAAGCCAGCTCAGTCCTGGAACAAGTCCAAGCAGACAAAGAAGCCCGCCGAGAACAAATTGGCATGAAGTAGCGGGCCTTGATCCGGGATTGGATCGAGTAGGGGGCAGATTGTAGCTTTTCTCAGATGCATGGTTACAGGATGTTCAGGATCCTAGGGTTCTGGAGGTCGTGTTCCAGGGATACCGTATAGGATTCAAATCTTATCCGCCTATGCTCCAGACTGTCTAGAAGACCAGAGAAGAGGACAGTCTGTTTATGTTGCATACAGGATCTAGTCTCTTTAGGAGTAATTGTCCCGGTACCTGCATCAGAAAGAGGTCTGGGGTTGTCTTCAAACCTCTTCATGGTTCCCAAAAAGGAGGGAACTTTTCGTCCAATTCTGGACTTGAAGTGTCTAAACAAATTTCTAGATGGAGACAATAAAATCAATTCTTCCCCTGGTTCAGGAAGGACAGTTTATGAACACCATAGATCTGAAGGATGCATATCTTCACGTTCCGATTCACAAGGAACATTTTCAGTTCCTGAGGTTTGCCTTTCTGGACCAGCACTTCCAGTTCATAGCACTTCCGTTTGGCTTAGCTACTGCTAAAAGGATATTTACGAAGGTTCTGAGGGCTCTTCTAGCAGTTGCCAGAACACAAGGTATTGCAGTAGCACCTTACCTGGACGATATCTTGGTACAGGCACCATCTTTTCGTCAAGCAAGGGAGCACTCGGAATTCCTTCTAAGTCTTCTTCGGCAAGCATCAGTGATTCTCATTGCTCCATCCTGGCCGGCAAGAACTTGGTTCACGGATCTGGTGGGGATATGCTCATCTTCTCAGTGGAGGTTACCTTATCGCAGGGACCTGCTGATACAGGGTCCCTTACTACATCAAAATCTAGATTCTCTGAAGCTGACTGTGTGGCGATTAAACGCCTAGAATTAGCCAAAAGAGTTTTGCCTGAAAGTGTCATTGACACTTTGATTCAAGCTCGTAAGCCAGTTACTCGACGCATATACCATAAGGTGTGGCAGAGTTACCTACACTGGTGTGAGGAGCGTGTTTTTTCTTGGCATAAGGTTAAGGTTGCCAGATTGTATCTTTTCTCCAGGATGGACTGGAGAATGGGCTATCTGCTAGTTCCTTGAAGGGACAGATATCGGCCCTGTCGGTGTTGCTGCACAAGAGATTAACTGTGCTTCCGGATGTGCAGTCCTTTGTTAAGGCCCTGACTAGGATCAGACCTGTGTTTAGATCTGGGGCTCCGCCTTGAAATCTCAGTCTTGTTCTTCGTGTGTTGCAACAGGTTCTGTTTGAGCCCATGCATAATGTTGAGGTTAAACTGTTATCTTGGAAGGTTATATTTCTATTGGCTATTGCCTCTGATCACAGATTCTCTTAGATTTCTGCCTTGCAATGTGACCCCTTTCCTTATTTTTCCTGCCGATAAGACATTTTGCGTACTAAGTTAGGTTTCCTCCCTAAGGTGGTGTCAGATCGTAGCATTAATCAAGAGATTGTTGTTCCTTTTTTGTGTCCCAATCCTTCCTCGGCGAAGGAACGATTTCTCCACAATCTAGATGTGGTTCATGCCTTGAAGTTTTATCTTCAGGCTACTAAGGAGTTCAGACAATCTTCATCTTTCTGAAATATATGTGTACTTTTAACTCTTTCTATTATTGAAACACTACCTATTCTTATGCAGAGAGGGGTTCTTATATTAATTATTATTGTTTTCCATACTAGTGAAGTTATTGTATCACAATCAGTAACTCGTGTGGGCAGTCAACTTGTTGTTGAATAGATACCTTACAGTATTATTACGCTATGCAAATATTATATCCTCTAGTATCTATAATTATATAGCAACCTACAGTATTTGGTATTATAAGGTAATTTATTTTAGTGGTCTGATACTTTTGTATCTATCTTTATCATATATACTTGGCATTCTCCTACAACTGCCTATATTCTGCTGTCCTTATTCACAGAAGGAAGGTAACATTGTTACCCTTGTTTTGGACATTATCCTACTACAAGGCTCTTCCCCCTTAAGGATTTGTGGCCTGTCCAGCAATTGAGCTGGTACTTCCCTTTATGCGCTGTATTCAATTACTGTTTACACCAATCATACTAACTTAGTCACACCATAACCTTTATCTCAAACAAGATGTGTATCGACTAATCGGGTACATGGTACTGTATTTATTACTTACAGTCCTCACTAGCTGTAAATTTTTTTTTTTTTTTTTTTTTTTATTTTGCCAAGAAAGATAAACATTTAACAGTAGGTGAATCCAACAAAAAAGCAAATAAGAAAAATGCTTGCAATAAAGTGTACGTTAATACAAAACAGAATACAGTCTCGCTTAGACATGAAAGGACACCTTAAATGGGTGAAGAAATTCACCTATCCACTCGAGAAATGAAAGAAAGACAACTCTGACCTGGCAATTTTTCTTAATACAAAAAAACCCTCCCAAAACTCTGATCACCATTAATGCTATAAACTCTAGATCCTAACTGGCACACACACAGAGAAAAGAAAAACAGAGAAGAAAAAAAAAAAACCCACACAGCCCCCCCCTCTCCTCACCCAGCTTTCACCAGAAACCTTCAGTCAAGTAGCCACTCACCTCTAAGGTTAGCTTCCAATAAGAAAAGAGAATTTTTAAATGGCTGCAGGATCAATTTTTGAGTTTCCTGATCCAGAGATTTAATGAAAATCCCCCATTTATTGATAAAGAACCTAATGTTGTTATCTATCTGTGCTTTTACTAAGGCTTGTTCTAGAAACATTTGATATGTTATCCCCTTTTTAAATTCAGAGAATTTGGGTTCTTTGTTAGACTGCCAATATTTTAAAACCAGTTTCCTACCGAACAGTATCATTGTGTTTATTAATAAATAACTAGGGCCTACTTCTTCCTGGTTTGCTAAGAAAAAGACTGCATGTTTACTAACTTGAAAGTGTTGGTTTAAGATTTTAGTGACCCAAAATGAGATTTTCCCCCAGAATCTTTGGATTACAGGACAGGACCAAAAAAGATGGAACATATCTGCTGCCAGATACTTGCATTTCCTACAGGCTATGTTCTCATGTTTTTTGTCCCACCGAGCCTGCCAGCTAGGTGTAAAATAGCATTGATACCAAATCTTTAACTGTTGTTCTCTAAAGTATTCCCCTCTCATTGCCTTTGCTACCCTATCTCCCGAGTTCTTAAATAAATCTAATTCTTGTAAGTTATCACCTGCTATATCCCATTTAAGTTCCAAATATCTTTTATTGCTTTGTTCTTGAGAAGTAAGTAAAGCATTATAAGAGTTTGTGATAGAATAATTTCCTGCTTGAAACATACTAGTTATCTGCCTTAATATATCATTGTCCCACTCTAAAGCCATTATTTTCCTACACTGATCAGCATAGTGCCGTAGTTGTAAATAAGAGAAGAATAAACGATTTGGTATGTCAAATTCCGATTTACATTCATTAAAAGATTTAATCGAGTTATCTTCTTTTTTAATTAGCTGTGCAATATGATTAATCCCACGGTCTGACCAGGCATTAAATCTAGCTGAGTCATAGCCTACCTCGAATTCAGGATTACCTTTAATTTAGAGGAAAGCTGAACCCCGATGGCTGATCCCAATTTTAGCACAGAATTGACGCCAGGCCCGTATTGGTTGGTCTATGATAAGCATCCCCCTTGTTTCTATAGGAATTAGTTTTAAAGGCATGTGTGTTAATGCTTTCAGGGCATAAGGTGCTACTAAAGCTCCTTCAATTTCTAGCAAGGAGAAGTGTCCTGTTTCCGAAAACCAGTCCCAAACAAATTTTAGGTTAGAAGCTATGTTATACATCTCAAAATCGGGAAGAGCCGAACCTGCAGCCTCTTTCCTGGCACTCAAACGTTTCAACGCTATCCTAGGTTTTTTTTTGCACCAAATAAATTGCGATATTAGTTTATTGATTAACTGACAATCTTTCCTCAGTAGTAGAAGTGGGAGAGCCTGAAAAATATATAAAAATTTAGGGAGAGAAATCATTTTTATTAAATGTATTCGTCCCATAAATGAAATAGGCAGGTTCTTCCATCTTTCTAAATCAGCCTGGAGTGATGCAATAGCTGGTACAAAATTTAACTTGTACCATCTCTTAGAGTTAGATGCAAATTTTATCCCTAGATATGTAATATGATCTTTGGTTACTTTAAAAGGGGTTTCTGGAGAGCTTTTTAATTTGATAAGCCACATAAGTTCTGATTTTTCTTTGTTAATTGCAAAGCCGGAGAAAGCCTGAAAAGATTCTAAAGCTTCCATAATTATAGGCAGATTATATTGGAGATTTTGAGCAAATATAAGCAGATCATCGGCATATATGGCTTGGATTATTCTGTGTCCTTTGATATTTATCCCTAGCAGTTCTTGTCTAAACAATATTGCCAGAGGTTCTAACGCTAAGTTAAAAAGCAACGGGGATAGCGGACAACCTTGTCTCGTTCCTCGCTGGAGTCTAAAGTGTTCTGAAGTTAAGGAATTAATACTTAGACTCGCCCCTGGATTAGAGTACAGTAAGGCAATAATATGGGAAAATTTACCCTGGATACCGAACTTATTAATAGTTGTCAACATATGATCCCAAAGTAGCGTGTCAAACGCTTTCTGAGTATCAATCGAAATAATTGCTGCATCCTCTGTGAGCTTTTCTCTCCCTTCTTTTTTTTTGTTCACAGTAATTAATTGCTATTTCTAGTTTCCTGAGGTTTTTAATAAGTGTCCTTCCTTTGATAAAACCAGTTTGGTCAGGATGGACCAGTTCACTAATCACTTTTTGCAGTCTGTCTGCTAAGATGTGGGTAAGGATTTTGTAATCCACGTTTAACAGAGAGATGGGTCTGTAAGACTCCATTAGTTCTTTATTTTTACCTTGTTTGTAAATTAAGATTATTCTAGATTCTGTAAAATATTTAGAAGGTGTTTGATTATCTTGTAGGAAACCATTGAAAAGCTCACAGAGAATGGGGGTAACCGAATCTGCAAGAATTTTATATAATTCTCCAGGAAGATCATCCGGGCCTGGCGCTTTGTTTAGCTTTAATTTCGTAATAGAGTTTTTAATCTCCTCCTCCTTGATTGGAGAGTTGAGGAGATCCAGATCGTCTTTGGCTATTTGAGGTGTTTGAATCCTATCCCAGAAGAGAGCTTTTTTTGTTTTATCTATAGGTTGAGCCTGATATAATTGTTTAAAGTAGTGCGTGAATTCCTCTAAAATATCATGGGGGAGAGTGCAAGTTTTGTGTTTGGTTTTTATTATTGATATTATACTGTTAGATTTTCTAGTACTTACCAATCTGGCTAAGAATTTCCCTATCTTATTACCGAACTGCATATAGTTGCTATTTCTTTTCAGCTCATGCTGGATTTCTTTTGATATATGCCAATTGTCTCTTTGTTTTTTGACTTCCAAATAGTTTCTCCAGTTCTCTTGACTATTATCTGCAACATATTTTTGAAATTTATTAATAATCTGCTTAGAAAGTTGGATCCAATAAGCATCATTTTTCCTTTTTACTTTTATCATATAAGCCAGAATTTCTCCCCTTATCACGGCTTTGAAAGCTTGCCACAAAGACTCTATATTCAAGACTGATCCTTTATTCTCATTGTAATAGAGATTCCATTTCTCTAGCAAAAAGCCTCTAAATTTTAAATTATTATAAAGATATGTTGGAAAGTATAATCTGTGATTCCCTGGTTTAGGATTCAAGATAGACAAAGAGATAGTGATGGGGGCGTGATCTGAAATTGTGATAGGCAAAATTTCGGCTTTTTTTGCCAGAGAGAACAATTTGTCGCTAATTAAGAACATATCGATTCGTGAAAATGATTTATACACTTTGGATAAACACGTAAATTCTTTACTGTCTGGATGAATGTTCCTCCAGATGTCTAATAAGCCTAGATTAAAGCAGAATTTTTTAAAAATTTTTGTATCCTTGCCGCCTGATATAGCCTCTTTCCCCCTCTGATTCCTATCTAGGAAGCTAGATGCCACCAGATTCAAATCTCCTCCTAGTATTATATTTTGATTGTATTCTAATAATTTATTTTGAAGAGGTTCCCAGAACTCGGTTTTTTTTACATTTGGACCATAAACATTACATAACACGAATCTTTTTAAGCCTATTTCTATCTCTAATATGATAAATCTCCCTTGTTGATCAATTTCTTGTTTTAGAATTTTATATTTTAATGATTTCCTAAAAAGTATAGCTACCCCTCTTTTTCTCTGTACTCCTGCCGAATTGATAACCTCGCCCACCCATCCCCATTTGAGTTTTTGACTTTCTATCTCGTTTAAATGGGTCTCCTGTAGGAGGCCAATATCAATTTTAAGTTTGTTAAAGTGTTGTAAAATTGCTTTCCTTTTAACCGGGGAGGTAAACCCTCCCACGTTCCATGATCCAAATTTACATAATTCCGTCATATCTTATATTTCTTTCCTACTTCTAGGTAGAGACATGGAAAATCTAAGAGAAGGGGGGGGGATGAGGGGAGGAGAAAAAAAAAAAAAAAAAAAAAAAAAAAAAAGAGAAAGAATCCCTTTCGCACACATTCCTAACATTCCTATCCTGCCCCCTACTTATAATATTTAGCTTCTTACTTGACCCCTTTTCTGCACCTAAAGATTTATCTCCTTTCTTCTCCCTTCTCCTATTCCACTCTTTACTCAGCATGGCTATCACTGATATAAGGCTTGTATCCCTCATCTGATCACTTTTACCTTTGCTCTGTTCTCAAGAAGTCCTCTAGGTCCTGAGGATTATCAAAAATCCTAAAACCCTCTTTAGTCTGTATACTGATTCTGGCTGGATACAATAGCCTAACTATCCTGCCTTCCTGGATCAAACGTGAGCAGATGGGGGCACATAACTTCCTCTTGCTAGCTGTTTCATATGCAAAATCTTGGAAAATTAATAATTTCTTATTTTGAAAGAGGACTGTTTTTTGTGCTCTATAAGCTTGCATGATCTTGACCTTTTCTTGAAAGTTCAAGTATTTGATAATAATTGGTCTAGGTCTACTCTTATCATCCTCTTGATCTCTTACCCTGCCTAATCTATGAGCTCTTTCTACTATGAATGTGCATGTTGGCTCATTGATGTTTAACAAGGAGGGCAGTTGGATTGAAGCAAAGTGGATTAGCTCTCTTTCAGATACTGTTTCAGAGACCCCAATCACTCTTACATTGTTTCTCCTAGATCTATTTTCCATATCTTCAACTTTATCGCTAAGATATTTGACTTGTTTCTGAATATATGTTAAATCCTTATCTTTCTCTATATCTCTGTCTTCCAGATCTGATATTCGCTGTTCTGCTAAACCCATTCTGGTAACCATCTGCTTGATATCTTGTGACACTGAGTCTATGCTTGATTGAATTGCCTCAAATTTAGGAAGAAATACTTCACTTATTTGTTTTAATAAATCAGAGTTGTTTACTGTTTCAACCACATTTTCTTGTGAAATTTCCTGACTATTCTCAGTGCTTCGTCTTATTAACTTTTTTTCCTGCTGCCTTCTACTTGCCATACTTGCTGTTTTATTGTTAGCTGAGGGGAGGAGGAATTTATCCATAAAGAATAGTTGTAAGAGCCTTAAAATTTTCTATTTACCCCTATTTACTTCTAAGTAAGAGACTTTACCTTAGTTAGCTAATTTGAATTTAACTAGAGGCTTTTGTGTTAGTGGTGACCTAAAGCTATTGGTCTAATCATTAACTCCTTCTCAGCAATTCTTATGGCATCATGCCATTAATGAAAAGTATCTCAGAAGAAAAAAAGAGAAAGGGAGAATGCAGTAGAATAGAATATAGGGCAGTACATGGAAAGAAATGGGGACATATAAATAGAAGCCAGAGTCAATCAGATATTCAAATAAGTTCCCTTCCAATTCTTGCAAAGATTTTCCTATCTGTTCCTTCTATATCTTATTTGTCTAGATTAGAATTGACTATAACCTTTTAGGTAAATGATAACCTAGAACTTGTTAATTTAGTCATTAATCCCTGCACGACCATTTCATAGCAAAAATGCCATTAATAGGAATTGCCCAATAATAAAAAAAAAAAAAAAAAAAGGAAAAAGAAAAAGACAAAAAATATAATTATACAGAAGACACAAAATATGGGACAAGAGTCAATCAGATACTCAAGTGGATTCTATTCCAGAGCTGCAAAAAAGTTCTGTCTGCTGATTCTCCCCAGCTTCCCCCTCTGAGTTGGCAGAGGTTTAAAGAGATTATGTCCACTTGTTGACCATAGAAAATTTAAAGGGGCTCCAAACTTCGATATTCAATCTGTGCAGGGAAAGAAAGAAGACAAGGCCTCCTCATGTGTGTATCTGTCGATCCCCCTCTTATCCCCACATATAGTAAACACAGGGTACTCACATTCTGGTAAGGCACTCTCTTGTGCCAATAGATTCAGGCTGGACCTTTAGCAGCAGTCCAGCTCGCTGTTTCCCCAGGATATCTTTACATCCGGCGTGGTTCAGGCGTGGAGTGCACGACCGTAGAGGCATAGAGCAAGACACAAAATGCATAGAGAAAAGAAGAATCATGTGTAAATCTGTTAGGAATGCATCTAATGATTCAGCTTAAACTTTCACAGAATACTCACAAAAGTTGCGGCACCCAAGTGTGCCTAGTAAGTCAGGCTAGACCTTTTACAGCAGCCCAGCTCGCTGTTTCCACGTTTGGCTTCGTTGCAGGAGTAAAGCAGCCTCAGGAAATCCAGAATAGCCCGTCTGAGCCTTTTGTCTTTGGCAATATCTCAGTATCCTTTATAACCTCGTCTCCCAAACTTATTGTTAGCGAGGGAAATACAATAAAGTCACTCTTGCCCTCACAGGCCACTTATCCGATATATTTTCCAACACAAAAGTCCTTTTGGTATAACTTTTAAGTATGTGTGCAGTGGGCCATGGCATACTCCACTTACATTACCCTATTTCCACAGACCTAATTTTAATAGGGGGTTTTCAACACTGCTTAACTATTGCAGTGAGAATTTAGCAAGCCTCTAAGAAGTAAAAAATTTAAGAGCCAGATCCTGAGAGGCTACGCAAGGAGGACCCAACACCCATATGTTTGTAAATAAGAGAAAAATTGCTGCTTGCTTCGCTGCTATAAAAAGAAACACTTAGAGATTTTCCTTGCGCTGTCTCCCCCCTTGCTCGTCTCACCTAAGGATCCGGTCTGATATGCCTGCGTAGATGGCCTTGTAGGTGGAATTGAGTCGACCGGCTGTGGATCCCGGTCCGTAGCCCAGTTCCACCCCGCAGCCAAACTTTGTAGCGGGCTCGAATGTGTGCGAGGACGCCTGACCAGTGGCGTCTCGCTCAGCCCGACTTGGCGCAGCTCTCAATGCGTCACGTCACGCATACGTCAGTGCTTGCCCGACACCCCCCTTCCTTCTCATGTCTGGTCACTAGCTGTAAATTTTAATTGCACATCCCATTATTTAATTTTTTGCGTTTTTAATAAAAGTTATGTTTTAACTCATATTTAGAGAATTATCCCTTGGCCCAGTTTGTGCATATATACATGCTATGATCTATTCATTTGTCTTGAGTGCTATAAGTGTATTCTTGAATTTTTTTTTACCATTCTTTTGCTGAATAAGTTTATTTAATACACAGCACCTCCTCCCCTATGATCCAATAAGCCATCAGGCCATTATCCCATAGAGGGTGCAGTCATTTTTATAATAAGGTAGTGCCATTGGTTCCTCTCCTCTCTGATTGCAAATCTTCATCTTTGTTTGTCATCTATGCAGGTAAACGTAGGGGTCAGAAGGCCACTATGTCTTCCCTGTCTTTCTGGTTGAGGAGTGTCATCCGCCTAGCTTATGAGAGAAAGGGTCAACAGCCTCCTGAGTGGATTACAACTTTTTCCACTAGAGCAGTAGCTTCTTCCTGGGCTTTTAAACATGAAGCCTCTATGGATCAGATTTGTAAGGCGGCTACCTGGTCCTCCTTACATACCTTTTCTAATTTTTACAAGTGTGATGTTTTTGCTTCAGCTGAAGCAGCTTTCTGGAGAAAGGTTTAGCGGGCTGTAGTGCCCTCAGATTAGGGTCTGCCTCTTTTGTTGCCTCCCGTTATTTCTTCAGTGTCCTCTGGAGCTTGGGTATTGTTTTCCCAATATTAAGGAATTAGGTTGTGGACTCTCCCTGTCTTATAAAAGAAAACAAAATGTATGCTTACAAGATAAATTCCTTTGTTCCTGGCAGGAAAGAGTCCACGACCCGCCATGTTTTTGTTAGGGCGGCTCCCTTCTGTGTTTTCTTCTGGCATCTATATCTCCTGTTTTTCCTCGTTCCCTCTGCCGAATGACTGGTGGGATAGGGGAAGTGGGAGGGATATTTTGGGAAGTGGGAGGGTGTCTTTGCCTCCTCCTGGTGGCCAGATGTTGTATTTCCCAACAGTAAGGAATGAAGTTGTGGAATCTCCCTGCCAGGAAAGAAAGGAATTTATCTGGTAAGCATAAATTTAGTTTTTAAATTTGCCTGGAAACAGTTTCCTGAGGCTTTCCACTGTGTTACTATGAGTGGGAGGGGCCTAATTTAGCGCTTTTTTTGCGCAGTAACTTTTACAGACTGAGACATCCAGCTTCCTCCAGGAGTCCCCGGAATGCTATAGGACATCTCTAAAGGGCTCTTAGGCTTTCCAAAATGGTTTGTTGGGGAAGGTAGGCCCACAGCAAGGCTATGGCAGTTTGGTGTGACTGTTAAAAAACGTCTATATCGTTTTTTTCATCCGTTTTTTGAACTAAGGGGTTAATCATCCATTTGCAAGTGGGTGCAATGCTCTGTTAGCTTATTATACACACTGTAAACATTTTGTTTGATTTACTGCCTTTTTTCACTGTTTTTCAAATTCTGACAAAATTTGTTTCTCTTAAAGGCACAGTACCGTTTCTTATATTTGCTTGTTAACTTGATTTAAAGTGTTTTCCAAGCTTGCTAGTCTCATTGCTGTATAAACATGTCTGACATAGAGGAAACTCTGTTTAAAAGCCATGGTGGAACCCCCTCTTAGAATGTGTAACAAATGTACTGATTTCACTTTAAGCAATAAAGATCATATTCTGTCTTTAAAAAATTTATCACCAGAGGAATCTGACGAGAGGGAAGTTATGCCGACTAACTCTCCCCACGTGTCAGATCTTTTGACTCCCGCTCAAGGGACTCGCGCTCAAATGGCGCCAAGTACATCTAGGGCGCCCATAGCATTTACTTTACAAGACATGGCGGCAGTCATGGATAATACACTGTCAGCGGTATTAGCCAGACTACCTGAATTTAGAGGAAAGCGAGATAGCTCTGGAGTTAGACGAAATACAGAGCATACTGACGCTTTAAGAGCTATGTCTGATACTGCCTCACAATATGCAGAAGCTGAAGAAGGAGAACTTCTTTCTGTGGGTGATGTTTCTGACTCAGGGAAGATGATGCAACCTGATTCTGATATCTCTACATTTATATTTAAGCTTGAACACCTCCGCGTGTTACTCAGGGAGGTTTTAGCTGCTCTGAATGACTGTGATACAATTGCAGTGCCAGAGAAATTGTGTAGACTGGATAAATACTATGCAGTGCCGGTGTGCACTGATGTTTTTCCAATACCTAAAAGGTTTACAGAAATTATTACTAAGGAATGGGATAGACCAGGTGTGCCGTTCTCTCCCCCTCCTATTTTTAGAAAAATGTTTCCATTAGACGCCACCACACGGGACTTATGGCAGACAGTTCCTAAGGTGGAGGGAGCAGTTTCTACTCTAGCAAAGCGTACTACTATCCCTGTCGAGGACAGTTGTGCTTTCTTAGATCTAATGGATAAAAAGTTAGAGGGTTACCTTAAGAAAATGTTTATTCAACAAGGTTTTATCCTACAGCCCCTTGCATGCATTGCTCCTGTCACTGCTGCTGCGGCATTCTGGTTTGAGTCTCTGGAAGAGGCTTTACAGGTAGCGACTCCATTGGATGAAATACTTGACAAGCTTAGAGCACTTAAGCTAGCCAATTCTTTTGTTTCTGATGCCATTGTTCATTTGACTAAACTAACGGCTAAGAATTCTGGTTTTGCTATCCAGACGCGCAGGGTGCTATGGCTTAAATCATGGTCAGCTGACGTTACTTCAAAATCTAAGCTGCTTAACTTTCCCTTCAAGGGGCAGACCCTATTCGGGCCTGGTTTGAAGGAGATTATTGCTGATATCACTGGAGGAAAAGGTCATGCCCTTCCTCAGGATAGGTCCAAATCAAGGGCCAAACAGACTAATTTTCGTGCCTTTCGAAACTTCAAGGCAAGTGCGGCATCAACTTCCTCTAATGCAAAACAAGAGGGACCTTTTGCTCAGTCCAAGACGGTCTGGAGACCTAACCAGACCTTGAACAAGGGTAAGCAGGCCAAAAAGCCTGCTGCTGCCTCTAAGACAGCATGAAGGAATGGCCCCCTATCCAGTAACGGATCTAGTAGGGGGCAGACTTTCGCTCTTCGCCCAGGCGTGGGCAAGAGATGTCCAGGATCCCTGGGCATTGGAAATTATATCCCAGGGATATCTTCTGGACTTCAAGGCTTCCCCCCCAAAAGGGAGATTTCACCTTTCACAATTATCTGCAACCAGATAAAGAGAGAGGCATTCTTACACTGTGTACAAGACCTCCTAGTTATGGGAGTGATCCATCCAGTTCCAAAGGAGGAACAGGGACAGGGATTTTACTCAAATCTGTTTGTGGTTCCCAAAAAAGAGGGAACCTTCAGACCAATTTTGGATCTAAAGATCTTAAACAAATTCCTCAGAGTTCCATCATTCAAGATGGAGACTATTCGTACCATCCTACCTATGATCCAGGAGGGTCAATACATGACTACAGTGGATTTAAAGGATGTTTATCTGCACATTCCGATACACAAAGATCATCATCAGGTTTGCCTTCCTAGACAGGCACTACCAGTTTGTAGCTCTTCCCTTTGGGTTAGCTACAGCCCCAAGAATTTTTACAAAGGTTCTGGGGTCGCTTCTGGCGGTCCTAAGGCCACGGGGCATAGCAGTGGCCCCTTATTTAGACGACATCCTGATTCAGGCGTCAAACTTCCAAATTGCCAAGTCTCATACGGACATAGTGTTGGCATTTCTGAGGTCGCATGGGTGGAAGGTGAACGAGGAAAAGAGTTCTCTATCCCCCCTCACAAGAGTTTCCTTCCTAGGGACTCTGATAGATTCTGTAGAAATTAAAATTTACCTGACGGAGTCCAGGTTATCAAAACTTCTAAATTCCTGCCGTGTTCTTTATTCCATTCCTCGCCCTTCGTGGCTCAGTGCATGGAAGTAATCGGCTTAATGGTAGCGGCAATGGACATAGTGCCGTTTGCACGCCTACATCTCAGACCGCTGCAACTCTGCATGCTCAGTCAGTGGAATGGGGAATACACAGATTTTTCCCCTCTACTGAATCTGGACCAAGAGACCAGGGATTCTCTTCTCTGGTGGCTATCTCGGGTCCATCTGTCCAAAGGTATGACCTTTCGCAGGCCAGATTGGACAATTGTAACGACAGATGCCAGCCTTCTAGGTTGGGGTGCAGTCTGGAACTCCCTGAAGGCTCAGGGATCGTGGACTCAGGAGGAGTCACTCCTTCCAATAAACATTCTGGAACTAAGAGCGATATTCAATGCTCTTCAGGCTTGGCCTCAGCTAGCGACAATGAGGTTCATCAGATTTCAGTCGGACAACATCAAGACTGTGGCTTACATCAACCATCAAAGGGGAACAAGGTGTTCCCTAGTGATGTTAGAAGTCTCAAAGATAATTCGCTGGGCAGAGATTCACTCTTGCCACCTATCGGCTATCCATATCCCAGGTGTAGAGAACTGGGAGGCGGATTTTCTAAGTCGACAGACTTTTCATCCGGGGGAGTGGGAACTCCATCCGGAGGTGTTTGCACAATTGGTTCATCATTGGGGCGAACCAGAACTGGATCTCATGGCGTCTCGCCAGAACGCCAAGCTTCCTTGTTACGGATCCAGGTCCAGGGACCCTAAGGCAACGCTGATAGATGCTCTAGCAGCGCCTTGGTCCATCAACCTGGCTTATGTGTTTCCACCGTTTCCTCTGCTCCCTCGTCTGATTGCCAAAATCAAGCAGGAGAGAGCATCAGTGATCTTGATAGCGCCTGCGTGGCCATGCAGGACTTGGTATGCAGATCTGGTGGACATGTCATCCTTTCCACCATGGACTCTGCCGCTGAGACAGGACCTTCTACTTCAAGGTCCTTTCAACCATCCAAATCTAATTTCTCTGAGGCTGACTGCCTGGAGATTGAACGCTTGATTTTATCAAAGCGTGGTTTCTCTGAGTCAGTCATTGATACCTTAATTCAGGCACGAAAGCCTGTCACCAGGAAAATCTATCAGAAGATATGGCGTAAATATCTTTATTGGTGTGAATCCAAGGGCTACTCATGGAGTAAGGTCAGGATTCCCAGGATATTATCTTTTCTCCAAGAAGGATTGGAGAAAGGATTGTCAGCTAGTTCCTTAAAGGGACAGATTTCTGCACTATCTATTCATTTGCACAAGCGTCTGGCGGATGTCCCAGATGTTCAGGCATTTTGTCAGGCTTTAGTTAGAATCAAGCCTGTGTTTAAACCTGTTGCTCCACCTTGGAGCTTAAATTTGGTTCTTAAAGTTCTTCAGGGGGTTCCGTTTGAACCTCTTCATTCCATAGATATCAAACTTTTATCTTGGAAAGTTCTTTTTTTGGTAGCTATTTCCTCGGCTCGTAGAGTTTCCGAGTTATCTGCTTTACAATGTGATTCTCCTTATCTGATCTTCCATGCAGATAAGGTAGTTCTGCGTACCAAGCCTGGGTTTTTACCTAAGGTGGTATCTAATAAGAATATCAATCAAGAGATTGTTGTTCCGTCTTTGTGTCCTAATCCTTCTTCAAAGAAGGAACGTCTATTACACAATCTGGACGTGGTTCGTGCTTTAAAGTTTTACTTACAAATTACTAAAGATTTTCGTCAAACATCTGCTTTGTTTGTTGTCTACCCTGGACAGAGGAGAGGTCAAAAGGCTTTGGCAACCTCTCTTTCTTTTTGGCTAAGAAGCATAATCCGCTTTGCCTATGAGACTGCTAGCCAGCAGCCTCCAGAAAGGATTACAGCTCATTCTACTAGAGCTGTGGCTTCCACATGGGCCTTTAAAAATGAGGCTTCTGGGTGGAGCCAAGGCAGGCATAATGGAGGACGTGTGATATGTGAGCTCCAGGTGCAGTGAATAAGAAAAGTGGAGAAAAGGTTATCATAAGCTCCCAGAGGGTCACTAAAACACCACCGGAGTGTTTATACATCAATCCTCTGTGTTTTATGACCACTCAGTTTGCTCAGTGTAAAAGCTGACATGCAGTCTTTGATGTCTTGCAAGCTGAGGAGTACAAGAACCAAAATGCCGGTCTCCTAAGAATCAGATAAGCTGGAGAGAAAACAGAGGATAAAACTGCAAGGAAGCTGCCACATCACGGGGTAAGGAGTTCAGAGGCGAATATGGCAAGCAATTAATCTACAGGGTGATTGAGGAAGAAAGACAATTTTAAGACGCCATAGCAGGGAATCAGCCACGTGGGAGGCAGCATGTTAATAAAGTAATTATAAACAGCCAGAGAGACTTGAACAGCAACATGCCTACTATTTAATAAAGACTTTTAACCCTACATGATGTTAATGAATCAGGCTGCAGAGGAAGCATAAGTAAATAAAGCATTAAAATGTGAAAGCTGGATCACAAAATAAAACATAAAAAGAAATAGCATTGTATGGTGATATAGCACAGATTGTACCTATCTATAGTACACAGCATATCACCAAAACTACTCAGAAACTTTGGATGGAAGGAAAATAACTTTGACACAGAACATTCACCCTATATAAATCACTCCCTGCAATTTATTTTTCTCCTGTAAACCACTCCGGCTTTGCATGTGACTCCAAAGTGCTATTAAAACACTAGTGCTGCAGCAGACTTTCTCCCACTTCAGGACATAAACAGGGGTCTTGCTATCCTTTGTTCAACAGCTAGATCATTTCAAGTGTTCCTCCATTTTATTATATGAGCTATATCATGTCAGTCAGAAGACGAAGTAAACTAAATGCTACAAATAAACCTGCAGCAGCCAATATATTTTTCAAACCTCAGAAAGGAGAAAAGGCTCATGATAAAGAAATTGTTGTAACTGAGGAAGAAATGGAAGAAGTTCTAGAACCAACTTTGCCAGCGGGTAATAATATACCCATTACCAGAAGTGACATAAGGAACCTTGTCTCCAAACAAGACATATCCACAATATTTGACAAAATGTGGGAAAAGCTGGACACCCTCCAGAACACTGTTACAAACAGTCTCACTGAAATCAAACAGGATATTTCGGAACTGGGATCCAGGTTAGAATCCTTGGAAGAAAAAGAAGAAACACTGGAAGAAGACATTACAACCATAACTCAACAAATGGCTGATCAACAACAGGAATTGGCAGACATTAATGACAAGCTGGAAGACCTGGAAAATAGGAGCAGGAGGTGTAATATACGTCTAAAGGGTATCCCTGAAACTATAGTTACAACAGAATTAAGCAATTATCTTCTACAACTATTCCAGGCTATCACAAGCTCTGCTGAGGATGGAAAATTCCAAATGGAAAGGGCACATAGAGCTCTAAGAGCAAAACCAAAGGACACAGAACCACCAAGGGACGTCATAATTAAACTATTACGCTTCCAAGAAAAAGAAGAAATCATGACTGCAGCTAGAAAAAATCCAACCTTTAAATTTCAGGGCTCAGTCATACAATTTTACCAGGACCTTTGTATCAAAACACTGCAGAAGTGTTCTGCTCTCTGTCCGCTGACACAACTACTGTGAAAAAATCAGATATTATACAGATGGGGATTCCCTTTCGCACTTCACATACACCATGAGGGCAGAACAATCACTATCAAGGAGAAACAAGACATATCAGGTCTCTGCCAACTGCTTAAGCTGGATTGTCCAGAGATTCCAGATAACTCTCAAGACAATACCAAAAGACCCACACAGCCATTAAGAGGAACAGCTCAAAGTGAACGTTGGACAAAGGTCTCTAAAAGGAAACAAAGGCCCTGAAGGTTTAAAGAGACTGAGAGAACTGACTGATGTTCTTTAACAAGTATAATCTCTCTTTGCCTTACTCCGTGTGGAGGAGTTATTGTCACGGCTCATGTTGTGGTAAAAGACTTGAATATCAATCTCCTAGTAGTAAATAATGGCACGAGCATAAAGTATATTTATTTATGTCAGTAAAAAGAACATTAAGTAAATTATAAAGAACTGGAGATTGATAAAATATGACTAAATTACACTATCCATGACATTAGTTATTATTATATGTTCCCTCTAGGAATAAAAGATCCACTTTTTCAATTCATTATTATATAAGATACACTATGTAATATTTAGCTGCACACCCACTTAGATAGATTTGATGTTGCAGACAAACAAGAATAACTTGAAGGATTACAAATTGTTTAATAGTTTGTTGTTGTTTAATGTTGAGCTATGTTTTTTATGTTTTTGTTGTTTTTTTTGTTTCAAGTACCGTCGAGCAGTGGTCAGGAAAGTTTCTCCATAACAGGATGGACACGAAGAGAGCAGTTGTTAGTCAGAAAATGGAGGCATTGATGTTCAGGTATGAGGAGGGGAGAGGGAAAATGCTCAATTATGGATTCTAGATGGAAGATAATCTCCCATAATGTAAGAGGTTTGAATACAAATATTAAAAGGAAAACTGCACTTACCCAATATAACAATATGAAGGCTAAAATCATTTTCCTACAGGAGACACATTTTACACACCATCAAATCCCTAAATATTGGGACAAACAATACACGCAACACTTTCACTCCACAACCGATAAAAAGAAAAGAGGAGTATCAATACTTTAATTCCATTCAATTTATAAAAGAAGAGGTGATAAGGGATAAGGAAGGCAGATATCTTATAGTGAGGGGGACTGTGCAAGACAAACAAGTCACACTCTGCAACATATATGCACCTAATGAGCAACAACACAAATTTTTTGATAATCTTTCGCATTTACTGACCCAATGGTCTCAAACCTTGATAATATTGGCTGGGGATTTTAATGTAAACTTAAAGATTTTAAGGGATACTAATACATCTAAACTTACAAATAAACAATTAAGACTTAACTCCATTACCAAATCCATTAGGGGATCTTTAGAGAATCATAATATATATGACACTTGGACGACATTATATGGACAAACAAATGACCACACATACTACTCACCTGCACATAAAATATATATTAAACTCGACTATATATTTATTAGCCAAATTCTATTACCAAACCTAATCTCTTCATCCATTCACGCCTCAGTATGGTCAGACCATTCCATAATACAGATACAACTAAAAGGTCTTATTAATGTAGAAAGACAAAGATCCTGGACATACGACCCTACAATACTGAAGCAACCAGGTATACAAACTAAAATATTAAAGAGTCTGGAAGAGTACTGGAAATTAAACGTAGACCCTGCAATCAACCCAGTAATCATATGGGCTGCACATAAGCCATATATTAGAGGGTTACTTATAAAGGAAAAAGCTTTATATATAAAACAGAGTAGGTTTGCGGTAGCTACCTTGCAACAAGAGATTGAACTCTTGGAAAAGGCACATCAAAATACACTATCCCAACTATCACTAGACACATTGACAAATAAAAGAAAAGAACTGGCTAAAATGTTATCTGATAATTCAGTGAGGTCCATTAATAAATTAAAAACATACTATTTCCTATATGCAAACAAGCCAGATAGATATCTGGCCCATAAGCTAAGAGAAAGAACAAAATCTTTCACAATAGCACAAATTCAAAAACCAGATGGTACTATGACATCTAATCCGCAAGAAATTACAGAATGTTTTGCCAAATATTATGAATCTCTGTATGATGGGAAGAAGGTGGGTCAATCCCCCCAGATAGAGACCCTAAGAAATAAACTACTAATGTTAGCGAATCTGCCAAAATTAGGCAAAGCGGACACAGAGGCACTGGATGCAGAGATCTCTGCTACTGAGGTGTCTGCAGCTATTAAAGATCTTAAAATAGGAAAGGCAGCAGGTCCCGATGGATTTTCAGGAGATTACTACAAGCTATTTAGAACCAATTTGACTTCCCACCTACATAAATTTTGTAAAGATGTCATGTCAGGCACGCCGGTTCCCTCTGAACTTTTACAGGCCAAGATAGTAGTAATCCCTAAGCCAGGGAAAAACCCCAAAATAGTACAAAATTATAGGCCAATTTCCTTAATTAACCAAGATCTCAAGATTCTCACCAAAATCCTAGCAAACAGGCTTAAACAATACTTACCTTCATTGATCCATCCTGATCAGGTAGGGTTTATTAAAGATAGGGAGGCCCCTGATAATGTAAGACGCATAGTGACGCTGATAGAAAATCTGAAGGGAACAGAAACGCCTTCTCTGCTCCTTTCTCTGGATGCGGAGAAGGCGTTTGACAGAGTAGATTGGCAATATATGATGGCAGTTCTCGAATATATGGGATTCGGTAGTAAATTTAGGGGGGGCAATCAAAAATATATACACGAATCCAGTAGCAACAATTAGGGCAGCGGGATATCAGTCTCGACCTATCAATATATTGAATGGAACTCGTCAGGGATGTCCGTTGTCTCCACTTTTATTTGCGTTGTGCATAGAACCTTTGGCGTCTTGTATTCGCAACTCTAAGGATATCCATGGGGTTAAATTAAATAAAGGGGAACAAACACTAACTTTATTTGCAGATGATATCTTGCTTACAATTACAAAACCAATGCTTTCCCTCCCTAGGTTGTACCAATTATTAGAAGATTTTTCCAATGTTTCGGGTTTCAAAATAAATTCGGATAAATGCGAAGCACTCCCTCTATCATTACCAACACACACACAAAAGTTGATAGAAGCGAACTTTGATTTTAAATGGGTTAATCATTCCCTAAAATATCTAGGCATACAAATCACAGACACCATAGAAACATTGTATAAAGCAAACTACATCCCAATTTACAAAACTATAAGAAGAGATATATTGAAATGGAAGAAAGGGAACTTTTCTTGGTATGGCAGATTATCGGCCATTAAAATGAATGTCCTACCAAGACTGTTATATCTATTTAGAGCTTTACCTATTAAAATCCCAATAAAAGAGCTTGAAGAACTACAATCTGAAATTATTAAATTTATAAGAGGACATAAAACAGCTAGAATAGCTGCTCATATTTTAAAACAACACAAGCTATTGGGAGGTGTAGGTGTCCCTAATCTTAGAGATTATTATCATGCTGCCAGACTGGCACAAAATGCTCTTTTATGTAAAGATTGCCAGGGGATGACATGGCCAGGTATTGAAGCAGATATTGGAAGACTAAGCACTCCGGGAGATATATTATGGAAACCCTCAGATCCAAAAGACCAGAGGATAATTAAACTAAAAACTACAGAAGATTCTAAGCTTATGTGGAGGTCACTAACACATACAATGAAATTACTCTCGCCACACACTATTATAATACTTTTAAGTACACTACTCCCAAAAGAATTTCAAAAACAAATAGATAAGTGGGGAAATAAAGGCCTCTATAGGGTAGCTGATTTCCTAGACAATGGGAAGTTGTTGACATTTACACAATTAAGAGATAAAATACACCCAAATACATTGCACTGGTTTTTATATCTCCAAATTTCCCATGCTATAAATACATATAGACTAGGCAGCATCCCAGCCTGCCCAAAAACTGCTCTGGAACAAATGATAATGACACCCGGTAGAAATTAAAAAATGATTACACGCTTATACTTAGCCATTCAAGAAGCAAATAGTTCAGCAAAATTGGTAATTTATGACAAATGGGAACAAGATTTAGCTATAACCTATGATAGAGAAGAATGGAGCCAGATTTTCTCCTCAATGAGGAGAAGCTTAATAGGGGCAGACCTTATCGAAAACTCAATAAAAACCTCATATAGATGGTACCTTACACCACTGAAATCCTCACATTACACCACACAGGGTAGTAGATTATGTTATCGGGGATGTAATGGGATAGGGACCTATTTTCACATGTGGTGGGAGTGTCCAAAGATACAACCTACATGGGACAAGCTTTCTCAACTATTTAAGGTGATTCTAGACGACTCCTTTACATTATCAGCCTCACAGGCCTTACTACATATCCCCCAGGAGTCAATGAACTCAATTACTAATAGATGGGTTAATATTATATGTACAGCAACCAGAATATGTATAGCTAGAAAATGGAAAGTGGGGGCTCCAGAATGGGGTGAGGTAATGATCAAAATTGAAGATGTTTATAATATGCTAGAATCAGCTGCATGGATACAAGGGACATCTGAGAGATTCCAAAACATGTGGATACACTGGATTTTAAATAAACAGAAATATGTAGGTACATACAGATCAACACTAAGTAACCAATAAGGCTTTTTTAGGGCAATTACATTGGAGAGAATAGGAACTTTCTTAAATATAGATATAGCGTTCTAAAGAAATCTACAACATTGTCACTGCTCGACGGGAAAAGTTTAAAGTTAAAGGTTTTTCTTTGTATACAGTTATGAAGTTTAGGTTTAGGGAAATGGGATAAGAGGGGGGAGGGGGTGGAGAGGGAGTTAGGGAAGGGGGGAGAAAAATTGATGAAAATTATATAAACAGGGTGCTGAAAACTTTAATTGTTTTAAGAATACTAGGACATTGTAACCCAGCACACTGTTTTATTATGTTGTATTTGATGTGATCCATGACAATAAAAATTATTTCAACTAAAAATGAGGCTTCTGTTGAACAGATTTGCAAGGCGGCGACTTGGTCTTTGCTTTATACTTTTTCAAAATTCTACAAATTTTATACTTTTGCTTCTTCGGAGGCTATTTTTGGGAGAAAGGTTTTACAGGCAGTGGTTCCTTCTGTTTAAGTACCTGCCTTGTCCCTCCCTTCATCCGTGTACTTTAGCTTTGGTATTGGTATCCCACAAGTAATGGATAATCCGTGGACTGGATACACCTTACAAGAGAAAACATAATTTATGCTTACCTGATAAATTTGTTTCTCTTGTGGTGTATCCAGTCCACGGCCCGCCCTGTCATTTTAAGGCAGGTATTTTTTAATTTTAAACTACAGTCACCACTGCACCCTATGGTTTCTCCTTTCTCTGCTTGTTTTCAGTCGAATGACTGGATATGGCAGTGAGGGGAGGGACTATGTAGACAGCTCTGCTGTGGGTGTCCTCTTGCAACTTCCTGTTGGGAATGAGAATATCCTACAAGTAATGGATGATCCGTGGACTGGATACACCACAAGATAAATAAATTTATCAGGTAAGCATAAATTATGTTTTTTCAATCTATCACTTTATATAACTACTTCATACTGTTTGCTACCATTATCATACTATCACTTTAATTCACTCATCATGTAAACACCTCAACTTTAAATACAAACACTTCTGTATAGCAGTAATATAAGATTCACATTCTGTGCCAGGTTCCATTTAAGGGCACTTTCACTGGACCTACTTTTTAATACTCTGCCTCTCTTTTTTATCCCAAATTTGGTTCTTAATTTGGCTCCTAATATGGCCGAATTAGATTATGGGCTTTCTGCCTGACTCCACTGTAAAAGTGAGGTCGGCAGAAAGCCCCTTCACCTCCTCCTCCTTCCTTCCACATTCTCCGTTAATCAAGGCAGATTACCATAAGTAGGGCCGGAAAAGAAATATGAAGAGGGCTCAAGATGAATGACCATTCCATTGTCCACTCCATCCTACCAACCACCTCAGAGGAGAGATTGGGATTGGGCATTCATCTTTTGCTCACTCGTGCCCTTTTCCTTTTGCTACAGGTGTGTTTCTGATACTAGAGATTGCATAATAAGAATTTCACTTCTCATATTTATCCACATCCTCACATTCATCCACAAATAATTCTTAAACTCTCAAACACTTTATACAACTACTTCATACTGTTCTCTGCCATCATCATACCTTCACTATAATTCAGTCCTCATGTAAAAACCTCAACTTTAAATACAAACACTTCTGTATAGCAGTAATATAAGAACCACATTCCGTGCCAGGTTGCATAAGGCATTTTCCCTAGACCTATTTTTTAATACTCTGCCTCTCTTTTTATCCCAAATTTGGCTCCCAATTTGGCTCTCAATATTGACAAATTAGATTATGGGCTTTCTGCCTGACTCCACTGTAAAAGTGAGGTCGGCAGAAAGCCCCTTCACCTCCTCCTCCTTCCTTCCACATTCTCCGTTAATCAAGGCAGATTACCAAAAGTAGGGCCGGAAAAGAAAAATTAAATGGGCTCAAGATGAATGACCGTTCCATTGTCCACTCCATCCTACCAACCACCTCAGAGGGGAGATTGGGCTTGGGCATTCATCTTTTGCTCACTCGTGCCCTTTTCCTTTAGCTACAGGTGTGTTTCTGATACTAGAGATTGAATAATAAGAATTTCACTTTTAATATTTATCCACATCCTCACATTCATCCACAAATAATTCTTAAGCTCTCTAATCAAACTACTTCATACTGTTCTCTACCATCATCATACCTTCACTATAATTCAGTCCTCGTGTAAAAACCTCAACTTTAAATACAAACACTTCTGTATAGCAGTAATATAAGAATCACATTCTGTGCCAGGTTGCATTTAAAGGCATCATCTCAATTACTAATGGGATATTCACCTCCTGGTCAGCAGGAGGAGGCAAGGAGCACCACAGCAGAGCTGCTAAATAGCTCCTCCCCTCCCTCCCACTCCAGTCATTCTCTTTGCCTACGTTAGTGATAGGAAGAGGTAAAGTGAGGTGTTAGATTAGATTCTTCAATCAAGAGTTTATTATTTTTAAAGTAGTGCCAGAGTGTGCTGCTTTGTTCTGGAGTGTAGCCGTAGTCCATATCAGTCTCTACAGGAAAGCTTTGATGGCTTTAGAGCGATGGAAACTTGTGGGACATAATTCTCACTGCGCCTCCCATATATTGTATGCTGCCCTAAACCAAAAAAACCTGAGGGATATTTACTCAGGAACTTCTCCTTTTTTCACAGGTCCATGAGAGGGAGAGGACCTCTTAAACCTGATGGACTGCCTGACTGTAGGGCAGACATATGAGGTAAGTGCCACTTTGTTATTCTGGGGCTAATTACACTCAGAGCAAAAGGGAGCCCTTTACTTCTCACACACGTAACAATCAAAGGGCTCATAGGATAACGGTGGCTTATTTACAACAAAATGCCGACCGGGAGAGGAGGTTGCGGTCAGGGACGCCCACGAGGGGCGGGGCTTCCATTTGCACGCCTTTTTGTTGGGACATACGAACTTTCAGAGCCTGAGGGAAAAATGCAGTATAAAACAGGCACTGGGGCTAGGAAACATTGAGGTTTATATGGCTGGTGTTTTTATCTCACACCGTGGCTTATTTTAATCAAAATGCCGACCGGGAGAGGAGGTTGCGGTTAGGAACGCCCACGAGGGGCGGGACTTCCGTTTGCGCGCCTTTTTCACTGCGCTTCCGTGTTTACAGATTACTGGAGCAGGAAATTTCAGTCTCTGCCTAGAAGTGCATGGTTCTTACTAATACATGTGTTTCTAGGAACAGATAGAGCTGTGATATCCCTTTTGAGTCCGGATCGTTGCCTAGCAAGTAAAAGGGGGCATTATCTAATTATTTTTAGTCTTTCACTTGTGCAGTAAAAAATATATATTTAAAAAAAAAAAAAATAATAATTACACTTTTAAAATTTAAAGGCACAGTAACATTTTTACTCTTGAAAAAATTTTCTTACAAAATTAAAAGTTTTATTTCATAATTGTGTCATTGTATTCAGAATTGATCAAGGGACCTTGCAAGATGTCACTTGCTCCTTGTTTTTTGATGCAAACGTGGAACCATCAATCTTTTTTTTCTGTTCCTCATGTATAGAGAGGACTCTAAGCTATAGAGAAAATATTTTTTCTGAGCCAAAATCTTTCTAAAGAGGATGTTGTCCAGGAGTCTAATGGCGAGGTCCAATATACACCGCATCTGTATCCTCAAGCGTCCCAAATTTTACCGCCCTCACAAGCAGTGGCCTGCGCTTCCGCAATAGCTCCCGCTGGAGTTACTTTAAGAGACATTGCTTCTCTAATGTCTTCTACATTTCCTGATGCGTTATCTGCTTTTCCAATGTTGCAGGGAATGGGTAAGAGGAAAATCAGATCTGTAAGTGAGGTTTCTGAGCGTTTTCAAAGGTCCCTCCCAGAGGCCTGAGGATGGTGGATACTGTAGTAGCATCTGAAGGCGCAGTTTCAGATTCAGAAAGTGTAATTCCCCCTGCTGATACTGAGGTTGTATCTTTCAGGTTTAAAAATCCTAGAACACCTCCGTCTGTTATTTAAGGAGGTTGTAGCTACTTTGGACGACAGCAACTCAACAGTAGTTGTTGTCCCTAAGATGTCCAGTAAGCTGAACAAATATTTTGAGGTTACTTCCTTGACTGGGTTTCCCATAGCTGCCTTTATTAAGGAGGCCTGACAAACAGTTCCCAAGGTGGAGGGTGTGCCTTCAAAGACTCCTTCAGTATTTAGCTTATACATCTCCATTTGTTACTTTAGGAGATTTTAGCTAACCTGGATGACTCCGACACTACCGATGTAATCTATCCTAGTGTGTCCAGTGATTTATAAGGAACGGAAGAGACCACATTCCCTATATTTAAAAAGATGTTTCCCATATCTGACTCAGCCAAGGAGGCTGGGCAAACATTCCCTAGGGTGGAAGGAGTAGTTTCCAGCTTAGCTAAGAGAACTTCTATACCCTTAGAGGATAGTTGGGAAAGGGATGCACACCAGGACTTACAATGGCAGCCAGCTGGGTACTTTGTTACCGTTACCAGTGCGACGGCATATTGGTTTGATGCGTTGTCTGATGCTACTAAGTCAGAAACTCCCATGGATAAAATCCAGGATAGGATAAAAGCTTTCAAGTTGGCTAATTCCTTTATTTCAAATTCTTGCCTTCAAGTTATCAATCTGGGAGCATAGGTTTCAGGTTTCTCTGTTCTAGCTCACAAAGCCTTATGGTTAGAGCCTTGTTCTACGGATGTATGCTCTAGGTCTAGGCTTTTAGCGATTCCTTACAATGGGGAGACCTTGTTGGGACCTGGTTTGACGGAATTAATCTCTTTTGAAATTTAAAGAATTTCGGGGGGGGAAAAAAATCCAAATAGCCTGCTGTTGAATCAAGGACAGCATGAAGGACATGCCCCCAATCCGGGATCGGATCTTGTAGGGGGCAGACTTTCCGTCTTCGCTCAAGCCTGGGTTTGAGATGTTCAGAATCCCTGGGTAATAGAAAGTAGTGTCCCAGGGATACAATTTGGAGTTCAAAAGTTTTCCTCCCAAAGGCAGGTTTCTGCTTTTAGGATTATCTGCAGATCAGACAAAAGGAGAGGTGTTCTTACACTGCGTAGGATACCTCTCAGACCTGGGTGTGATTGTTCCAGTTAAAATACAGGTACAGGGTCTGGGTTTTGTGACAACAGATGCCAGCTTTTTAAGGTGGGGAGCAGCCTGGGGCTCCCTAAGGGCTCAGGATTCAGCCAGAGTCTGTTCTTCCTATAAACATTCTGGAGCTGAGAGAGATTTACATTGTTCTTCTGGCCTGGCCTCAGTTAGCCTTGGTCCAGTTTATCGGGTTCCAGTCGATCAAAATGACATCAGTGGCTTACATCAATCATCAGGGAGGAACGAGGAGTTCCTTAGCGATGACAGTGGTATCAAAAATAATTCAGTGGGCGGAAGCCCATTCTCGCTGCCCTGTCAGCGATCCACATCCCAGGGGTGGAACAACTGGGAGGCGGATTTCCTGAGCAGGCAGACCTTTCATCCAAGGGAGAACTCCATCCGGAAGTGTTCACCAGGTTTCCTCTATTTTACTTTTCTTCCTCTGGTTATTGCTCGAATCAAGCAGGAGAGGGCTTTGGTGATCCTCATAGCACCGACTTGGCCTCATAGGATTTGGTATGCAGATCTGGTGGACATGTCATCTCTGCCACCTTGGAGACTTCCGTTGAGGAAGGACCTTCTAATTTAAGGGCCCCTCCTTCACCTAAATCTGGTTTATCTGAAACTGACTGCTTGGAGATTGAACACTTAATATTATCCAAGCAGGGATTTTCTGATTCGGTCATTGTGACCATGATTCAGGCTCATAAGCCTGTCACTAGTCAAATTTATCATAAGATATGGCGTAAATATCTCTATTGGTGTGAATCGATGGGCTACTCATGGAGTAGAAAAGATTCCTAGAATTTTGTCAAGGTTTATCGTCAAGTTCCCTAAAGAGTAAAAACTCTGTCTTTCTCTTTTTTGTTACACAAACGTCAGGCAGATGCCCCAGATGTACAATCTTTTTGTCAGGCCTTAGCCAGGAGCAGGCCTGTGTTCAATCCAGTTACTCATCCATGGAGTCTGAATTTAGTTCTCAGAGTTCTTCAAGGGGCTCTGTTTGAGTCTATTCTTTCCTTTAGATATTAGGTTGTTATCTTGGAAAGTTGTATTTTTTGTTGCTATTTCTTATGCTCGAAGAGTGTCAGAGCTCTTGACATTACAGTATGAGTCTCCTTATCTTATTTCCATTCAAAAAAGATAGTTTTTACGTACTAAATTAGGATTTCTTCCTGAGGTTGTTTCTGATCGGAACATTAATCAGGAGATTGTTGTTCTTTTATTGTGTACTAATCCTTTTTCTCAGAAGGAAAGACCTGCTCAATTGGGACGTGGTCCGTGTTTTAAAGTTTTACCTGCAGGCGAGTAGGGATTGTCGTCAGTCTTCTTCTTTGTTTGTGGTTCTCTCAGGAAAACGCAAGGGACAGAAAGCTATGGCTATTTCTCTTTCTTTTTGGCTGAAGAGTATCTTACATTTTGCATTGGAGACTGCTGGACAGCAGTCTCCAGAGAGAGTTACGGCTCATTCCATGAGCGCTGTTGCTTCTTCATGGGCATTCAAGAATGAAGCTTCTGTGGAATAGATTTTCAAGGCTGCAACTTTGTTTTCTCTTTATTCTTTTTCAAGTTTTACAAATTTGACACTTTTGCCTCGGCTGAGGCCGCTTTTGGGAGAAAGGGTTCTTCAAGCAGTGGTGCCTTCCGTTTAGGTTTCCTGTCTTGTCCCTCCCGTATCATCTGTGTACTCTAGCTTGGGTATTGAATCCCATTATACAGCTCTGCTGTGGTGCTCTTTGCCTCCTCCTGCTGACCAGGAGGTGAATATCCCATTAGTAATTGAGATGATCCGTGGACTCATCGTGTCAAAAAAGAACTAAGTTTATCAGGTAAGCATACATTTTCTTTTTTAATCCCAAATTTCGCTTCCAATTTGGCTCCCAAATTCCAATATGGCCAAATTAGATTATGGGTTTTCTGCCTGAGTCCACTCTAAAAGTCAGGTCGGCAGAAAGCCCCTTCACCTCCTCCTCCTCCTTCCTTCCACATTCTTGCATAATAAGTATTTCACTTTAAATATTTATCCACATCCTCACATTCATCCACAAATAATTCTTAAACTCTCTAATACTTTATACAACAACTTCCTACTGTTCTATACCATCATCATACCTTCACTATAATTCAGTCCTCATGTAAAAACCTCAACTTTAAATACAAACACTTCTGTATAGCAGTAATATAAGAATCACATTCCGTGCCAGGTTGCAAAAGGCATTTTCACTGGACCTACTTTTTAATATTCTGCCTCTCTTTTGTATCCCAAATTTGGCTCCCAATTTGGCTCCCAATATGGCTGAATTAGATTATGGGCTTTCTGTCTGACTCCACTGTAAAAGTGAGGTCGTCAGAAAGCCCCTTCACCTCCTCCTCCTTCCTTCCACATTCTCCGTTAATCAAGGCAGATTACCAAAAGTAGGGCCGGAAAAGAAATATGAAGTGGGCTCAAGATGAATGACCGTTCCATTGTCCACTCCATCCTGCCAACCACCTCAGAGGGGAGATTGGGCTTGGGCATTCATCTTTTGCTCACTCGTGCCTTTTTTCCTTTTGCTACAGGTGTGTTTCTTATACTAGAGATTGCATAATAAGAATTTCACTTTTAATATTTATCCACATCCTCACATTCATCCACAAATAATTCCTAAACTCCCTAACACTTTATGCAACTATTTCATACTGTTCTCTACCATCATCATACCTTCACTTTAAATCAGTCCTCATGTAAAAACCTCAACTTTAAATACAAACACTTCTGTATAGCAGTAATATAAGAAACACATTATGTGCCAGGTTGCATAAGGCATTTTCCCTGGACCTACTTTTTAATACTCTGCCTCTCTTTTTATCCCAAATTTGGCTCCCAATTTGGCTCCCAATATGGCCGAATTAGATTATGGGCTTTCTGCCTGACTCCACTGTAAAAGTGAGGTCGCCAGAAATCCCCTTCACCTCCTCCTCCTTCCTTCCACATTCTCCGTTAATCAAGGCAGAGTACCAAAATTAGGGCCGGAAAAGAAATATGAAGTGGGCTCAAGATGAATGACCGTTCCATTGTCCACTCCATCCTACCAACCACCTCAGAGGGGAGATTGGGCTTGGGCATTCATCTTTTGCTCACTCGTGCCCTTTTCCTTTTGCTACAGGTGTGTTTCTGATACTAGAGATTGCATATAAAGAATTTCACTTCTCATATTCATCCACATCCTCACATTCATCCACAAATAATTCTTAAACTCTCTAATACTTTATGCAACAACTTCCTACTGTTCTCTACCATCATCATACCTTCACTATAATTCAGTCCTCATGTAAAAACCTCAACTTTAAATACAAACATTTCTGTATAGCAGTAATATAAGAATCACATTCTGTGCCAGGTTGCATTTAACAGCATTTTCACTGGACCTACTTTTTAATACTCTGCCTCTCTTTTTTATCCCAAATTTGGCTCCCAATTTGGCTCCCAATATAGCCGAATTAGATTATGGGCTTTCTGTCTGAGTCCACTCTAAAAGTGAGGTCGACAGAAAGCCCCTTCACCTCCTCCTCCTTCCTTCCACATTCTCCGTTAATCAAGGCAGAGTACCAAAAGTAGGGCCGGAAAAGAAATATGAAGTGGGCTCAAGATGAATGACCGTTCCATTGTCCACTCCATCCTACCAACCACCTCAAAGGGGAAATTGGGCTTGGGCATTCATCTTTTGCTCACTTGTGCCCTTTTTCCTTTTGCTACAGGTGTGTTTCTGATACTAGAGATTGCATAATAAGAATTTCACTTCTCATATTCATCCACATCCTCACATTCATCCACAAATAATTCCTAAAATCCCTAACACTTTATACAACTACTTCATACTGTTCTCTACCATCATCATACCTTCACTATAATTCAGTCCTCATGTAAAAACCTTAACTTTAAATACAAACACTTCTGTGTAGCAGTAATATAAGAATCACTTTCTGTGCAAGGTTGCATTTAAAGGCATTTTCACTGGACCTACATTTTAATACTCTGCCTCTCTTTTTATCCCAAATTTGGCTCCCAATTTGGCTCCCAATATGGCCGAATTAGATTATGGGCTTTCTGTCTGACTCCACCGTAAAAGTGAGGTCGGCAGAAAGCCCCTTCACCTCCTCCTCCTTCCTTCCACATTCTCCGTAATTCAAGGCAGAGTACCAAAAGTAGGGCCGGAAAAGAAATATGAAGTGGGCTCAAGATGAATGACTGTTCCATTGTCCACTCCATCCTACCAACCACCTCAGAGGGGAGATTGGGCTTGTGCATTCATCTTTTGCTCACTTGTGCCCTTTTTCCTTTTGCTACAGGTGTGTTTCTGATACTAGAGATTGCATAATAAGAATTTCACTTCTCATATTATTCCACATCCTCATATTCATCCACAAATAATTCCTAAACTCCCTAACACTTTATGTAACTACTTCATACTGTTCTCTACCATCATCATACCTTCACTATAAATCAGTCCTCATGTAAAAACCTCAACTTTAAATACAAACATTTCTGAATAGCAGTAATATAAGAATCACATTCCGTGCCAGGTTGCATAAGGCATTTTCCCTAGACCTACTTTTTAATACTCTGCCTCTCTTTTTTATCCCAAATTTGGCTCCCAATTTGGCTCCCAATATGGCCGAATTAGATTATGGGCTTTCTGCCTGTCTCCACTGTAAAAGTGAGGTCGGCAGAAAGCCCCTTCACCTCCTCCTCCTTCCTTCCACATTCTCCGTTAATCAAGGCAGAGTACCAAAAGTAGGGCCGGAAAAGAAATATAAAGTGGGCTCAAGATGAATGACCGCTCCATTGTCCACTCCATCCTACCAACCACCTCAGAGGGGAGATTGGGCTTGGGCATTCATCTTTTGCTCACTTGTGCCTTTTTTCCTTTTGCTACAGGTGTGTTTCTGATACTAGAGATTGCATAATAAGAATTTCACTTCTCATAGTCATCCACATCCTCACATTCATCCACAAATAATTCTTAAACTCTCTAACACTTTATACAACTACTTCATACTGTTCTCTACCATCATCATACCTTCACTATATTTCAGTCCTCATGTAAAAACCTCAACTTTAAATACAAACACTTCTGTGTAGCAGTAATATAAGAATCACAATCTGTGCCAGGTTGCATTTAAAGGCATTTTCACTGGACCTACTTTTTAATACTCTGCCTCTCTTTTTATCCCAAATTTGGCTCCCAATTTGGCTCCCAATATGGCCGAATTAGATTATGGGCTTTCTGTCTGACTCCACTGTAAAAGTGAGGTCGGCAGAAAGCCCCTTCACCTCCTCCTCCTTCCTTCCACATTCTCCGTAATTCAAGGCAGAGTACGAAAAGTAGGGCCGGAAAAGAAATATGAAGTGGGCTCAAGATGAATGACCGTTCCATTGTCCACTCCATCCTACCAACCACCTCAGAGGGGAGATTGGGCTTGGGCATTCATCTTTTGCTCACTTGTGCCCTTTTTCCTTTTGCTACAGGTGTGTTTCTTATACTAGAGATTGCATAATAAGAATTTCACTTCTCATATTCATCCACATCCTCACATTCATCCACAAATAATTCTTAAACTCTCTAACACTTTATACAACTACTTCATACTGTTCTCTACCATCATCATACCTTCACTATAATTCAGTCCTCATGTAAAAACCTCAACTTTAAATACAAACACTTCTGTATAGCAGTAATATAAGAATCACATTCCGTGCCAGGTTGCATAAGGCATTTTCCCTGGACCTACATTTTAATACTCTGCCTCTCTTTTTATCCCAAATTTGGCTCCCAATTTGGCTCCCAATATGGCCGAATTAGATTATGGGCTTTCTGTCTGACTCCACTGTAAAAGTGAGGTCGGCAGAAAGCCCCTTCACCTCCTCCTCCTTCCTTCCACATTCTCCGTAATTCAAGGCAGAGTACCAAAAGTAGGGCCGGAAAAGAAATATGAAGTGGGCTCAAGATGAATGACCGTTCCATTGTCCACTCCATCCTACCAACCACCTCAGAGGGGAGATTGGGCTTGGGCATTCATCTTTTGCTCACTTGTGCCCTTTTTCCTTTTGCTACAGGTGTGTTTCTTATACTAGAGATTGCATAATAAGAATTTCACTTCTCATATTCATCCACATCCTCACATTCATCCACAAATAATTCTTAAACTCTCTAACACTTTATACAACTACTTCATACTGTTCTCTACCATCATCATACCTTCACTATAATTCAGTCCTCATGTAAAAACCTCAACTTTAAATACAAACACTTCTGTATAGCAGTAATATAAGAATCACATTCCGTGCCAGGTTGCATAAGGCATTTTCCCTGGACCTACATTTTAATACTCTGCCTCTCTTTTTATCCCAAATTTGGCTCCCAATTTGGCTCCCAATATGGCCGAATTAGATTATGGGCTTTCTGTCTGACTCCACTGTAAAAGTGAGGTCGGCAGAAAGCCCCTTCACCTCCTCCTCCTTCCTTCCACATTCTCCGTAATTCAAGGCAGAGTACCAAAAGTAGGGCCGGAAAAGAAATATGAAGTGGGCTCAAGATGAATGACCGTTCCATTGTCCACTCCATCCTACCATCCACCTCAGAGGGGAGATTGGGCTTGGGCATTCATCTTTTGCTAACTTGTGCCCTTTTTCCTTTTGCTACAGGTGTGTTTCTGATACTAGAGATTGCATAATAAGAATTTCACTTCTCATATTCATCCACATCCTCACATTCATCCACAAATAATTCTTAAACTCTCTAACACTTTATACAACTACTTCATACTGTTCTCTACCATCATCATACCTTCACTATAATTCAGTTCTCATGTAAAAACCTCAACTTTAAATACAAACACTTCTGTATAGCAGTAATATAAGAATCACATTCCGTGCCAGGTTGCATAAGGCATTTTCCCTGGACCTACATTTTAATACTCTGCCTCTCTTTTTATCCCAAATTTGGCTCCCAATTTGGCTCCCAATATGGCCGAATTAGATTATGGGCTTTCTGTCTGACTCCACTGTAAAAGTGAGGTCGGCAGAAAGCCCCTTCACCTCCTCCTCCTTCCTTCCACATTCTCCGTAATTCAAGGCAGAGTACCAAAAGTAGGGCCGGAAAAGAAATATGAAGAGGGCTCAAGATGAATGACCATTCCATTGTCCACTCCATCCTACCAACCACCTCAGAGGGGAGATTGGGCTTGGGCATTCATCTTTTGCTCACTTGTGCCCTTTTTCCTTTTGCTACAGGTGTGTTTCTGATACTAGAGATTGCATAATAAGAATTTCACTTCTCATATTCATCCACATCCTCATATTCATCCACAAATAATTCTTAAACTCTCTAACACTTTATACAACTACTTCATACTGTTCTCTACCATCATCATACCTTCACTATAATTCAGTCCTCATGTAAAAATATAATTTATGCTTACCTGATAAATTCATTTCTCTTGTAGTGTAGTCAGTCCACGGGTCATCCATTACTTATGGGATTATATCTCTTCCCTAACAGGAAGTGCAAGAGGATCACCCAAGCAGAGCTGCTACATAGCTCCTCCCCTCTACGTCATATCCAGTCATTCGACCGAAACCATACGAGAAAGGAGAAACTATAGGGTGCAGTGGTGACTGGAGTTTAATTAAAATTTAGACCTGCCGTAAAAAACAGGGCGGGCCGTGGACTGACTACACTACAAGAGAAATGAATTTATCGGGTAAGCATAAATTATATTTTCTCTTGTTAAGTGTAGTCAGTCCACGGGTCATCCATTACTTATGGGATACCAATACCAAAGCTAAAAGTACACGGATGACGGGAGGGACAAGGCAGGATCTTTACACGGAAGGAACCACTGCCTGTAGAACCTTTCTCCCAAAAACAGCCTCCGAAGAAGCAAAAGTATCAAATTTGTAAAATTTTGAAAAAGTGTGAAGTGAAGACCAAGTTGCAGCCTTGCAAATCTGTTCAACAGAGGCCTCATTCTTAAAGGCCCAGGTGGAAGCCACAGCTCTAGTAGAATGAGCTGTAATCCTTTCAGGAGGCTGCTGTCCAGCAGTCTCATAAGCTAAACGTATTATGTTACGAAGCCAAAAAGAGAGAGAGGTAGCCAAAGCCTTTTGACCTCTCCTCTGTCCAGAGTAAACGACAAACAGGGAAGAAGTTTGGCGAAAATCTTTAGTTGCCTGCAAATAAAACTTCAGGGCATGGACGACGTCCAGATTGTGCAAAATTTGTTCCTTCTTTGAAGAAGGGTTAGGACACAATGATGGAACAACAATCTCTTGATTGATATTCCTGTTAGTTACTACCTTAGGTAAGAACCCAGGTTTAGTACGCAGAACTACCTTGTCTGAATGAAAAATCAGATAAGGGGAGTCACAATGTAAGGCAGATAACTCAGAGACTCTCCGAGCCGAGGAAATAGCCATCAAAAACAGAACTTTCCAGGATAACAGCTTGATATCGATGGAATGAAGGGGTTCAAACGGAACGCCTTGCAGAACGTTAAGAACTAAGTTTAAGCTCCACGGCGGAGCAACAGTCTTAAACACAGGCTTAATCCTAGCCAAAGCTTGACAAAAAGCCTGAACGTCTGGAACTTCTGCCAGACGTTTGTGCAGAAGAATAGACAGAGCTGAAATCTGTCCCTTTAACGAACTAGCAGATAAACCCTTTTCTAAACGCTCTTGTAGAAAAGACAATATCCTAGGAATCCTAACCTTACTCCATGAGTAACTCTTGGATTCGCACCAATATAAATATTTACGCCATATTTTATGGTAAATTTTCCTGGTAAAAGGTTTCCTAGCCTGTATTAAGGTATCAATAACTGACTCAGAGAATCCACGCTTTGAGAGAATCAAGCGTTCAATCTCCATGCAGTCAGCCTCAGAGAAATTAGATTTGGATGTTTGAAAGGACCCTGCATCAGAAGGTCCTGTCTCAGAGGCAGAGACCATGGTGGACAGGACGACATGTCCACTAGATCTGCATACCAGGTCCTGCGTGGCCACGCAGGCGCTATTAGAATCACTGATGCTCTTTCCTGTTTGATCCTGGCAATCAATCGAGGAAGCATCGGGAATGGTGGAAACACATAAGCCATCTTGAAGACCCAAGGTGCTGTCAGAGCATCTATCAACACCGCTCCCGGGTCCCTGGACCTGGATCCGTAACAAGGAAGCTTGGCGTTCTGGCGAGACGCCATGAGATCCAGATCTGGTTTGCCCCAACGATGATTCAGTTGGGCAAAGACCTCCGGATGAAGTTCCCACTCCCCCGGATGAAAGGTCTGGCGACTTAGAAAATCCGCCTCCCAGTTCTCCACGCCTGGGATGTGGATCGCTGACAGGTGGCAAGAGTGAGACTCTGCCCAGCGAATTATCTTGAGACTTCCAACATCGCTAGGGAACTCCTGGTTCCTCCTTGATGGTTGATGTAAGCCACAGTCGTGATGTTGTCCGACTGAAACCTGATGAACCTCAGAGTTGCTAACTGAGGCCAAGCCAAAAGAGCATTGAAAATTGCTCTTAATTCCAGAATGTTTATTGGAAGGAGACTCTCCTCCTGAGTCCATGATCCCTGAGCCTTCAGGGAATTCCAGACTGCGCCCCAACCTAGAAGGCTGGCGTCTGTTGTTACAATCGTCCAATCTGGCCTGCGGAAGGGCATCCCCTTGGACAGATGTGGCCGAGAAAGCCACCATAGAAGAGAATCTCTGGTCTCTTGATCCAGATTTAGCAGAGGGGACAAATCTGAGTAATCCCCATTCCACTGACTTAGCATGCACAATTGCAGCGGTCTGAGATGCAGGCGCGCAAATGGTACTATGTCCATTGCCGCTACCATTAAGCCGATTACCTCCATGCACTGAGCCACTGACGGGTGTTGAATGGAATGAAGGATACGGAAAGCATTTAGAAGTTTTGATAACCTGGCCTCTGTCAGGTAAATTTTCATTTCTACAGAATCTATAAGAGTCCCAAGGAAGGGAACTCTTGTAAGTGGCAATAGAGAACTCTTTTCTACGTTCACCTTCCACCCATGCAACCTCAGAAATGCCAGAACTATCTCTGTATGAGACTTGGCGGTTTGAAAACTTGACGCTTGTATCAGAATGTCATCTAGGTACGGAGCCACCGCTATGCCTCGCGGTCTTAGTACTGCCAGAAGTGAGCTGAGAACCTTTGTAAAGATTCTTGGAGCCGTAGCTAACCCGAAGGGAAGAGCTACAAACTGGTAATGCCTGTCTAGGAAGGCAAATCTTAGATACCGGTAATGATCCTTGTGAATCGGTATGTGAAGGTAGGCATCCTTTAAATCCACTGTGGTCATGTACTGACCCTCTTGGATCATGGGTAGGTTGGTTCGAATAGTTTCCATTTTGAACGATGGAACTCTTAGGAATTTGTTTAGGATCTTTAAGTCCAAGATTGGTCTGAAGGTTCCCTCTTTTTTGGGAACCACAAATAGATTTGAATAGAATCCTTGCCCGTGTTCCAACCGCGGAACTGGGTGGATCACCCCCATTAGTAAGAGGTCTTGTACACAGCGTAGAAACGCCTCTTTCTTTATTTGGTTTGCTGATAACCTTGAAAGATGAAATCTCCCTTGTGGAGGAGAAGCTTTGAAGTCCAGAAGATATCCCTGAGATATGATCTCCAATGCCCAGGGATCCTGGACATCTCTTGCCCAAGCCTGGGCAAAGAGAGAAAGTCTGCCCCCCACTAGATCTGTTTCCGGATAGGGGGCCCTCACTTCATGCTGTCTTAGGGGCAGCAGCAGGTTTTCTGGCCTGCTTGCCCTTGTTCCAGGACTGGTTAGCTTTCCAGCCCTGTCTATAGCGAGCAACAGCTCCTTTCTGTCTTGGAGCGGAGGAAGTTGATGCTGCTCCTGCCTTGAGGTTACGAAAGGCACGAAAATTAGACTGTTTAGCCTTTGGTTTGGCCCTGTCTTGAGGCAGAGCATGGCCCTTACCTCCAGTAATGTCAGCGATAATTTCTTTCAAGCCGGGCCCAAATAAGGTCTGCCCTTTGAAAGGAATATTAAGCAATTTAGATTTAGAAGTCACATCAGCTGACCAGGATTTAAGCCACAGCGCTCTGCGTGCTTGAATGGCGAATCCGGAGTTCTTAGCCGTAAGTTTGGTTAAGTGTACGACGGCATCAGAAACAAATGAGTTAGCTAGCTTAAGGGCTTTAAGCTTGTTCATAATTTCATCCAATGGAGCTGTGCGAATGGTCTCTTCCAGAGACTCAAACCAGAATGCCGCCGCAGCAGTGACAGGCGGGATGCATGCAAGGGGTTGTAAAATAAAACCTTGTTGAACAAACATTTTCTTAAGGTAACCCTCTAACTTTTTATCCATTGGATCTGAAAAAGCACAGCTATCCTCCACCGGGATAGTGGTGCGCTTAGCCAAAGTAGAAACTGCTCCCTCCACCTTAGGGACCGTCTGCCATAAGTCCCGTGTGGTGGCGTCTATTGGAAACATTTTTCTAAAAATAGGAGGGGGTGAAAAGGGCACACCGGGTCTATCACACTCCTTGTTAACAATTTCTGTAAGCCTTTTAGGTATAGGAAAAACGTCAGTACACACCGGTACCGCAAAATATTTATCCAGCCTACATACTTTCTCTGGAATTGCAACCGTGTTACAATCATTAAGAGCCGCTAATACCTCCCCTAGCAATACGCGGAGGTTCTCAAGCTTAAATTTAAAATTTGAAATCTCTGAATCCAGTTTACCTGGATCAGACCCGTCACCCACAGAATGAAGCTCTCCGTCCTCATGTTCTGCAAATTGTGACGCAGTGTCAGACATGGCTCAGTTGAATTAACAATGAACCAAATTAGTTAAAGCAACCAAATCTTTACAGTAAATGTATAAAGTTAGCAGAGGATTGCACCCACCAGCAAAGGATGATTAACCCCTTAATACCCAAAACGGATAACAATTGTAATAATTATCGTTTTTATCACAGTCAAACACACTGTCACAGATCTGCTGTGACTGATTACCTCCCTCAAAACTAGTTTTGGAGACCCCTGAGCTCTGTAGAGACGTCCTGGATCATGGAGGAAGAAATAGGAAGACTGTGACTGAATTTTTACTGCGCAACAAAGCGCTAAAATAGGCCCCTCCCACTCATATTACAACAGTGGGGAAGCTCAGTAAACTGTTTTTATGTAGAAAAAATGACAGCCATGTGGTAAAAATCATGCCCATTAAGTTTTATCACCAAGCACCTCAGAAAAAACGATTAACATACCAGTAAACGTTTTATAATTTAAAGTTATGAAGTGTTATTAATAAGCCTGCTGCCAGTCGCTTTCACTGCAGTGAAGGCTCAGATATTACTTCAGTATTAGCAGTATTTTCTGAGTGAAATTCCATTCCTTAGAAAAATACTTCAGTGTATACATACATACTTATCAGCCTGATACCAGTCGCTACTACTGCATTTAAGGCTGCACTTACATTACATCGGTATTAGCAGTATTTTCTCAGTCAATTCCATTCCTTCGAAAATAATTTACTGCACATACCTCTTTGCAGGTGGGCCCTGCATGCTATCCCCTGTTCTGAAGTTACCTCACTCCTCAGAATGGCCGAGAACAGCAAGTGGATCTTAGTTACGTCCGCTAAGATCATAGAAAACTCAGGCAGATTCTTCTTCTAATGCTGCCTGAGGACAAACAACACACTCCGGTGTGGTTTAAAATAACAAACTTTTGATTGAAGAAATAAAAACTAAGTTTAAAACACCACAGTCCTCTCACACGACCTATCTTTAGTTAGGTGCAAGAGAATGACTGGATATGACGTAGAGGGGAGGAGCTATGTAGCAGCTCTGCTTGGGTGATCCTCTTGCACTTCCTGTTAGGGAAGAGATATAATCCCATATGTAATGGATGACCCGTGGACTGACTACACTTAACAAGAGAAAACCTCAACTTTAAATACAAACACTTCTGTATAGCAGTAATATAAGAATCACATTCTGTGCCAGGTTGCATTTAAAGGCACTGGACCTACTTTTTAATACTCTGCCTCTCTTTTTTTTATCCCAAATTTGGCTCCCAATTTGGCTCCCATTATGGCCGAATTAGATTATGGGCTTTCTGCCTGACTCCATTGTAAAAGTGAGATCGGCAGAAAGCCCCTTCACCTCCTCCTCCTTCCTTCCACATTCTCCGTTAATCAAGGCAGAGTACCAAAATTAGGGCCGGAAAAGAAATATGAAGTGGGCTCAAGATGAATGACCGCTCCATTGTCCACTCCATCCTACCAACCACCTCAGAGGGGAGAATGGGCTTGGGCATTCATTTTTTGCTCACTTGTGCCCTTATTCCTTTTGCTACAGGTGTGTTTCTGATACTAGAGATTGCATAATAAGAATTTCACTTCTCATATTCATCCACATCCTCACATTCATCCACAAATAATTCCTAAACTCCCTAACACTTTATGCAACTACTTCATACTGTTCTCTACCATCATCATACCTTCACTATAAATCAGTCCTTATGTAAAAACCTCAACTTTAAATACAAACATTTTTGAATAGCAGTAATATAAGAATCACATTCCGTGCCAGGTTGAATAAGGCATTTTCCCTAGACCTAGTTTTTAATACTCTGCCTCTCTTTTTTATCCCAAATTTGGCTCCCAATTTGGCTCCCATTATGGCCAAATTAGATTATGGGCTTTCTGCCTGACTCCACTGTCAAAGTGAGGTCGACAGAAAGCCCCTTCACCTCCTCCTCCTTCCTTCCACATTCTCCGTTAATCAAGGCAGAGTACCAAAATTAGGGCCGGAAAAGAAATATGAAGTGGGCTCAAGATGAATGACCGCTCCATTGTCCACTCAATCCTACCAACCACCTCA